>NC_134485.1:119694798-119847298 GCF_040206685.1 Ascaphus truei | reverse complement strand
AAAAGGTTTTACGTTTCCCCCCTGTCAGGGAAGAATTTGCTACAGACATATTTCAATCCCCCCACTTGCAAACCCAGGTGTTGACCCCAGATACCCTTAGTCCTATAAAACCCATAAAAATAGGCCTGGCTAGTACTGTGACCAGCAATAAAACAATTATTGTGTTTTTAAGACAATTTGCAAGTCAACATTAACCTCTGCGGTGCCTGATTGATTAAAATACTTGATTTGTTTCTGCCATATTCATTACAGTCCTGGTCACGTGGGCCAATAGAAAGCCGCAAGGGATGATGTCACAGCTTCTTATTATCCCATGTGACTCGGCAGCACTATTTTGATAGCCCCACACAGCCCAGCCAGAGCTGATAACAGCTCCCCCAACGGAGGTAAGTATCTCGGGAAGTAAGGGTTGCACGAAGCTTAACCTATAAATATGTATATGTATATATATATATATAATTTTTTTTTTTTTTTTTTAAAGGAATACACAATTTTTGCTTTAAGCAATATTGAGTTATCTTTCTTAAAGGTATCATTCATTTTATAGAGCAGACCTTTATCTAGAAAATACTTTTTTGTTTTGTCAATATTTTTCCAAGGAAAGGATAAGAAAGCGCAAAGTAATAAGACACAATGTTTCCCCAGTGACTTTTGTTACTTGATCTCATTTCTGGAACTTGTCAAAATAACTTTTTAAGGAATGAATAGCATAACATTTTATTTGGCTGTAAAATAATAAATCAATAAGACCTATGAATTCTTTCAGATATTCTGAAAAGTTAAATACTTGTGTTTAAATACATATGTATTTTACGTATGTCTGTATAAACCTGAAATTCAACGCTTGCTGCACCTCAGATTCATGATTCTTCCGTTTTCAAAATGGGACCTGATTTTTTTTAGTGCTGCAGTTGGACAGTGGGTTTGGTCACTTTGGTTGGTTTTTGCCAGTCAGTGTGACCAAGTATTTGCATTTAGAACAATGACACTTTCTCATTTACACAATGTTTGCCTGCGCCTTCAAAAAATTCTGGAGGGTGTCTAGGTTTTAAAAATATTTTTCCATTGCGGCAAAAACCTAATCACAAACACATTCAAATAACAAAAATGACGACATACATAAACTTAGCTAGAAGTACTTCTTCACTTTTTCATATAGTCAGCTATTTTAATTTCCTGCATGTATCGTAATCAATCTCTTGCTGCTGCCTTGTGCTTGAATAAGTTATTTAGGGTAGGGAATACCAACACTATATGCCTATTTGGACGGAGATAAATCAGAACATTGATGTGAGCCTATTCAAAATTCACTCATATTTGTCAGCATCAGAACAACACCTGATATGTTTGTACTTCTGGTCAAAATGGGCAATGTTCATGAAACGCATGCACCTGTTTGTTTTGACTGATCTCTTTTGAACCCTTTAACACTTCTCTCGCTCTCTCTTTATCTCTCTCCTGCATATCTCTTTCTCCCTGTAACCTACCCCTCTCCCATTTACTTACTTCTCTCCCTTTAATGTTACCACTTTGTCTTCTTACTCATCAGTCTCAATCTTTCTTAACCTCAACTTTCACCTCTCCCATTCCATGCCTCTTAAACTGTACCCACATTTTCACTCACTTAACAAAACAATTGTAAATTGCAACCTCGGTCAGACATCCATCTGAAATGATTTGTGGAAAGACGGACTCATATAATGTCTACGTGACACAATCAGCCAACCTTTTGAAGTTATTTTTAAACAGTAAGCTGTTTTTGAAGTTTCACGTTTGTGTGGTTTTAAATTCTATCATTTGTAATTTACATTTTTATTGAGGTAAGCCTGTCTATTAAAATGGGGTAGTGGATATATAATAACAGCAGACATTTTCATACAGATCATAAAATAATAACAAAAAGCATAGAAATTGATATATGAGTAATTACAATGGCAAGCTTTGTAAAACAAAGTAAAGTTAATCTAATTCACATAGATTAGCGCCTGCGACTTAACAATAGTTGCAAGTGTTTCAAGATATGTAGTATCTGTGGTGATTGGCTGTATGAACAACATCATGGGACCATTTTGGGATTGACCAAAGATTTGGAGCCAAAGAGCTCAGACCCTTTGGAATTTGTGAACTGAGTAGTTGAGATAAACTGTGAGCTTTTCCGTTGAGATTACATCCCAAAGTATACGGTATAGTGTATTTGCGATGTTGCAGGGGGGGTGGGAGGGCTAGATTCCTTTCAGTTTCTAGCAATAGTACATTTGACTGCTGAGAATGTGAATGATCAGTTTACGAGTGTTAGAGTAAATATCTTGCAGGGGTTTACCAAGTTAAGCAATCCAGGAATCCCTAGCAACAGTAACCTGTATAAGACGTGTTATCAAATCAACTTTTTTTTACATATGAGGGCAATTTGGGGACAAAACCAACACATGTGTGACATTGCGTTTGTCTGATTAAAGCCACTTCAGCATAAGTGCGAGTACGATGGGCACATGTTGTGCAATCTCGCTGGAGTGAGGTACCAATGGCTACATAGGCCAGCAAGGCAGGGCCAATCTCAGTTTTAATTGTTTCTGAGGGCCATGAAGAATCATGCTATCTCTGATCTGATTAAATGTGGAAATAATTATATTCCCTTCATACTGTATGCCATCAGAGTATTCTAGATATTAATCTGTGTTGCATTGTAGAGCCCAATGTCATTAAACAGGGAAACATTAGTGATTACATAGTATACAGCACTAGCTGATCATGTGAGACCCTCCCCCCTCCCCAGCAGAAGCATGTACCCTCACCCTACATACATAACCCTACACACAGGGGGAGGGGGGAGCCAGGAGGGGAATCCCTAGTTGCTATGGTTGAGCTGTCTCTGCTGTCACTGTAAAAGAAACCTGTGTATGGTGGGCCACTCGGGAGTCAGAGTGGGCTGGAGCTCTGTGCCAGTGTCCCTGCTCGTAAGGTGGAATGACATTTTGTCTCTTGTTTTGTCCTGTCTGGTGCTTTGATCCCGATGTGGGCTTCCGTGACACAACCTCTGCATTTTCTTTAACACAAGAACATATTTACTCCCCTCCGCATTGTCCTGGCCTTAGGCAGCTGCCAATATGAGGAATCTGTCCTTTGATAGTAACCAACCATGTCTGCAAAATCCCATTATACTAGTTTGAGTGTCTGTGGATAGTAATCGTTCCTCTGAAACAGATATTTTGTGTCCTAACCGAACTTTGTATGCGTGATACATAATATAAAAGATGACATTATCCTTAAACCATATAATTATTTCTACATAGAAAAAAAAAAAAAAAACGTGTGTGGTTCTTTTAGATATTCTGCAGTGATACTGTTCAAGAGCAGTCTCACTACTTTCTAGTTTCTGACATTGCCTAAAGACCTTGGCATAAATCTGGGCATATAGCCAACTGCCTGGGCGTATTGCCATACAGCATTGAAAATAACTATCTTGTTTCTGTAACAATAACAAAATATATTCTGTTCCTGTATATTTTACAACTATTAAACACCTACTCTACAGACTGAGAAAAAAAAACCCGGGAATTTAAATAAAAATTATTTTTCTAAAATATACTCTTTCTCTAAATATTTTTTCTTAACCGTATTAAATCTTAAATCATTCAGTGCTATAAAGCAGAGGTTCCCAACTTCAGTCCTCAAGGACCACTGACAGTGCAGGTTTTAGGTCTATCCTCTCATTAGCACAGGTGGCCCAATCAATTTCACTGAACCACCTGTGCTCAAGCAGGGGTGCACTTAGAACCTGCACTCTTCGTGGTCTTTGAGGACTGTAGTTGGGAACTTCTGCTATAGAGTACTGTAATATGATAATCCACTCATTAATCATGGAAACATTTGTTCACGCAGCAATAACGCTGTTATTTTCCTTCTGATATTAACCAAATAATTAAATGTGATCACAAGCAAAAAACAAACCGGCTTTTAATTCACATCTCGGTTGGGAATGTGGGCAAGGATCCCACCATCTTAACAAAAAAATTGATTTATGTCTTAATTTTTTATTCTTTGAATAGTAACTCTTAATACTTTCTGATGTATATAAAAAAAATGACATACATTCCTTTACTTCTTTTGAATTGTAACCAATTTATTTCCGAATTAAAGGTTAACTTGCAATTACATGTTTGTGAATTGCATAGAAGTGTAGATACAGTTCAGGGAGTGGGGTTAGTTGGGTTTATAATTCGGGCTATTGATGGACATAATGGCAGAGAGCTATGAATTCAATATTAACCCATACAACTCTTTGACAATTATTTACACACAGATTGGGAGTGTGCAAAGTGGCAATTTATATCCACTTGATAATTCGAGAAATTTGAGAACAGATTTGGTCTGTGTCGCATGTACTATGACAGCTATCCTGACCTTGACATAATCTAATTTTTGGCTCATAAATTAAAACCATTTCGGTCAGAAACTGAAATGTATTTTCCTCTTTATGGGTGCCAAATGTATTTTCATCAATTTCTTTTAATACATCCATAACCTGCTTCCATAAGAAACCCCATATTTATATGCACCCTTTGGACGTCATCAGAGGAACCCTTCCATTTATTAGCCTGTTTCTAAATAAAATCTATATTAGATTACACAGTACCTAAAAGAATAAGATGCTGTTGGTACTTATGCAATTAGAATCTTTCCTGTAGGTACCCCCAGAGGAAATCTCCTATGTATTGGCCAATCTTCTGTCTGGTGCCTTTCAAAATAGATAGCACCCCTCCTGACACACTTTGGGTGTTCTGGAGTTAGGATTGCCTTTCACTGTTCTTTTAGTCTTGGTGATCACCATACATCGTCTTTACGCTGTCCAAGAGCATCTCTCGTGTCTCCACAAATCAAATGCATCTGGAAACCTCTATTATCACTGCTATTTCTTTTCTTCTTGTTCTTTGATTGAGGCCTTGTACTTATAACCTTGTTTATGAGTAGCGGGAAGAGGGGCTGTATTGTGTGTGTAATGGAGGACACACACACTGTGTGTGTGTGTTTGTGTATAGAGGGAGCTGCAGAGTGTGTCTGTTTGTCGGTATGTAGAGGGGGGCTTTAGTGTATTTTTAATAATCAAGTACAGTAACAGCACAAGAAAATGTAGAATATTCAGTTTATAAAAATCAATTTGACTACAAAAGTGTACCTTTTTTATGACTTAAAAAAAAAAAGAAGCAAAAGCATACTGTATATTTAGCCTATAATAATAATAATAAGAAGAATCCCCTCAGAACATGACATTACTGGCGAATAAGGCCCTGGCTGGGTTAAAGTCCCTCGGCTTCACCTTCAACTCTAAAACTGTGAAATATTTCCAGAATTACCTATGCCTCAAAATAAATGGGTGTGGTTTGACTAAAGTGTGAAAGCCATTATATTAACAGGACTTCAAATAAATGGCCGTTAACTATCAGTAAAGGATTTTACACTTCAGTGAACCTACCCTTGGAGATATAGGAAACAGGCTCGCTTTGCAATCTTTTGGCATTGATGTTTTGGCAGGGGCAAAAAAAAGACGTCAGGAAAGAGCTACCTGGATTGAATTGCCGGAGGATTTGTAAACTACTACTTATGTTACTGGGGAAAACCATAGGTTTAAGAAAGTGGGAAAGGAGGGGATTTCAGGAAAACTATATATCAAAATTAAAACAAATAGCATGAGTTTGATCTCGTGTTTGCATCTGTGAGAAGGTACTTTTGCCCCATGAGTTTTACTGTAGCTTATGATATGGGGAGTGTGTACATAGGAAGATTTTCATAATGCATTTATTATGAAGGGATGCAAGTGTTCTACTTACACTTGCATCACATTTGAATCTTTTACTAGCGTCAGAAACATTCGCCAGATCTGACATGGCATAAACTCTGGCAACCTATCTGCGTCATATATAAAATAACTATTTACATTTGACGTACGCATGAGCAGAAAATAGTACAATGTTTAATAATGTTTTGGGCTGTAATGCATAACCTCCTAGTCTACGTGCTGTCAAAAGAAACATACCATTACCCTCTATATAACCTTGTTCATTTATAACTATTTGGTTAATCTTTCGCAGGAAGTGTACAGTAGATCATTTCTAGTTCTCTACTCCATTGACAAGCAGTGGAAAGTTACTTTTACATTTGTCTCTGAGAGCGAGGACACGCTGATCGGTCATGACTAGAATAAAGAAATATCCGTTGCTAAGCAGCAAAGTCCAGAACCTAGGACTGATAGTACTGAACATGCAACAGCAGAGGTATGACGCAGGGATCAAAGACGTGTGATATGTAATACAAAGAAGAGCGCTGCAATAAATGCATGATGGACTCGCTCCAGTACAATATAATTGTGAAATTATAAAAAATAGTAATCATTGAAACATTTATTAATGAATTGGTTTACAATCTGAAGTGCAATGCACTTTACCACAACAACAAAAGCATTTAGTTATAGACTGTACGGTGTGTAACACATTCACCAGACAGAGTTTAGTAATTGCAGCTTATCACAAACCTCCTATACGGCCTTGGTTTGTGGATATTAGAGTATGCTAGAAAAGATAAGAAAATTAAGGCAGGGGTGGGGAGGGGGGGGGGTAGGGTATTAGTGCAAGGAATATTCTTAGCTTATTAACCCAGTCAGACACCTTTTTAATTGTGTTTTGCATTCTTGTAAAATTTCTCTTAGTTTTATTTTTTCTACACAATGCAGACAATATTTTTTGCTGGATAACTATACTGACATTGAAAGTGTAAAGCAAGCGACTAAATATATTGAGAGGAAAAAAATCCATGGTTGGTGCTTCCAAAATAGTGGTATGTTGTGAGTATACAGAATTTGAAGAGTTTCAATGGAACAATTAAGAAAATAGTAATGAAGATATCAAAGGTCCGTGGTGTGTGAAAAAAGCCAAAACACATGTAGAGTAAATGCAGACTCTACATCAGCCTGTGTTCCAAAAAGAAAGGGGGGGGGGGACGCAGAGGGAGGGAAAGGAGGAGCTATCTCAAATGTGGCTGTGGAAAGGGATATGTGGGATGGACCATGAGACCGTTGAAAATGAGAATTATGCAGCATGTCCACTCATTAAGAGGGAGGATTTGACACATCCTGTGTCTAGACATTTTTCTAAGTGTTCCAAAGGTGGCATACAAAATCTAACTTTCTCAGATGTTAAGCATATTCCTGCTCCAATTCAGGGTGGAGACAGACTGAATATGCTCAACAAATGAGAAATGTTTTGGATTCTCAGCTTGGATACTTTTAAGTCCCCTAAACATCAATGTAGAATGGGAACTTAAAAATGTCTTGTAAAGTTATGTCACAATTATGATTATTTTTCTCCCCTTTTTACGTGGCTGCCCCCCGTCAGGGCTTCAACATGACCTATGTTTTGTGTCATTATCTAGGCTATGTATGTATTTCCCCCATTAGGTACACTTTCTTATTGGATACTTTGTTAGTCATTCATAGCTGTATACTCTGTTTGCCAACATGGCATTATATTCCAACTAGTCTAGTAAGGGGGTCATGTGCATTTGTCCTTTATCCAATAGGTCCAATATGTACTTTTTATATATTTTTTCGAAGGGGGAGAAGCCTGTAGATTCTTGCGGTACCTCTAGGTATGCAAACAGCAAGTGCTGTAAATGAATCTCCCAGTCTTTCCCCTCCGCCTCTATAAAGGTCCGAAGCATCTGCTTCAGGGTACCGTTAAACCTCTCACATAATCCGTTTGTCTGGGGATGGTAAGGGGTAGTGCCAGAGACATCCCAGAGACAATGTAACAGTTCACTCATGAACTGCGACCCCTGATCGGTTCGGTTAGGACCTCACTAGGGAAACCTACCCTAGAAAAAATGTTCAGCAAAGCTGCTGCCACTGTCTTGGCATCTATGGTGCCAAGCGCTACCGCCTCAGGGTACTGGTTGGCAAAATCCACCACCGTGAGGATGTAGCGCTTCCCTGACCTGCTAGGAATCATAAGGGGTCCTACAAGATCCATCGCTACTTTCTAGAAGGGTTCCCCTATTATCGGTAGGAGTTTCAGGGGTGCCTTCACACGGTCGCCCGCCTTACCCACTCGCTGGCAGGCATCACAAGAGCGGCAGAAACTGCCCAAATCTCGAGATGCCCCCGGCCAGTACTTACGCTGTAATAACCGGACTCGCATTCTGTTGACCCCCTGATGTCCCGCTAACGGAATAGAGTGAGCTACCCGTAACAGTTGCTGTCGGTACCCCTGGGGCACTACTAGCTGTCGCTTACCGGTCAATCCCTCCTCTATCCCTGGGTTCCCTTCTTCTCTATACAGGAGTCCCTTATACCATAGGCAGTGCTCAGTGCCTTCCCCTGCCTGAGATTCGGACGCCCGAAGTCTCACGCTGGCCAGGGTAGGGTCTGTCTTCACTGCCTCCCTAAACTGGGCTCCTAATTCTGGCCACCTCCCAGTCATGTCATTGTCCGGAGAATGGGGAAGGGTGAGGGGAAACAGTAAGTCAGTCTGTGGTTGCACTGTTAGTGGTCCTGGCTTACCTCCCCGGGCTCCTCGGCGCCCTCCACTAACGTTGGTCCCAAAGGCTGGGGGACTGACGCCGCCGCCATTGCCGCTGTCTGGCTCTGGGTAACCGCTGCCATTGCAGCGGGTTTGGGCACTCGGTCGTAGGTGCAGGTCATCGGTCCCAGATCATTGCCAAGAAGAACATCGGCATCCAAACTGGGTAAAAACCCCACATCCCGCACACCGTGGCCCTCCCCCCAATCCAAAAAGATTCTGGCCACTTGCAGGAAACGTGGCTCTCCGTCGGCCACAGTGATCTGTATCCCAGGGCCTGGGAGTAATTCCTCTGGCCCGACCATATCAGGTCGGACCAGGGTCACTGCAGCTCCTGAATCCAACAAGCCGACTGCTTGCCGGTCACCGGCTGTGACTGGGGTGAGATGTCTGCTCCGGCCGTCCGTCTGCTGCAGGTCCGTGCTAAGATGTCCTCCGCTCCTGGCTGTAGGCACCGATGAAACCGGGACAGGTGTGGCATGGGACGTCTCGCTGGGAGTTGGTTCCATGACAGGTCCGGAGTCTGTGGTGGAAGCCACCCGCACGCGGGCTACCGGCTTCGCAGCTGGGGTGCGTTGCCCCTGATGGGGTCCGCCGGAACGCAGGGGTTCCGGGCAATCTGGTCTGATGTGACATGGGCGGTTGCAGTTGTAGCACCGGTGCTCGTGCCGGAGCTCCCCCGCCTTCGGTGGACTGCTGCCCGCAGGCGGCCTCTGAGTCCATTGGGGGGTATTGGCAGACTTTCTGGCCGGTACCGCCGCCCTGGCTACTGCTTTGGCGGTCATCAGGGCTCGGATGGCCACATAGTCGTCCGCAAGCCTCGCCGCCTCCTGGTAAGTCTTGGGCTTCTTGTCGTACACCCAAGCCCTCACCGCCGACGGGCACTGCTGCATGAGCTGCTCCTGAAAGATGAGGTCCAGCAGGCGTTGGTAAGTCCGTGCCTCATAGCCCTCCTCCCAGCGTATCCCGTACAAAGCCATGCGGGTCACGTAGGTAACATAGGACTCCTGGGGCTGCCTCTCTTCCTGTCGGAATTTACCCCGGTAGGCTTCAGGGATAAAACTGTACTGAAACAGTAACAGTTCTTTCAGGTGGTCATAGTCATCAGCATACTCATCTGGAAGCGCCATCATCGTCTGCTTAGCCAAGCCGGACAGTAAGGGGTCCAAACGTGCAACCCGATGCTGCTGTGTCTCAAAGTTCTGATCTGATCAGTACCTTCCACGAACTTGGTGAGACTGTGCTGATCCAGTTTGAGTTCATCTGTGTTGGGTTGGACAGGGGTGCAATAAGCGGGTCTGTTCACTGCCATAGTGATAAACTGCAGCCGCTCCTCCGGTGTCCCTCTGTCTCCCCATGCAGTAATCAGTGCCAACATTTCAGGGGTGAACGGACTGGTAGCCGCAGCAACCAGTACCCCTCCTGTTGCACTGCTCCCGGGAGGTGCACTCGTTCCCTCCCCGAGATTCCGCCGCCCCGGCACTGGGTTCCTTCCCTGATCTCCGGGTGGCAGTATAAGGGCAAACTGATCCGTATCCTGAGGCTCTGCAAACCGGGCTTCATAGTTACCGATTGCATCAACCATGTCTGCGACATCCTGGTTCTCATAGGGCAGTCCATATTCACGGCACTTGTCCTTCAGCTGAGCTCGGGTCCTCATGTTGGATGAGCCTTCAGCCTCGCTCATGGTTCACGGTCGCAGCAGTGAGGTGGTGTTACAACTTGTGTTAACTGTTGCACTACTGTGTGTTCAATATCTTTAGTACCAGGAACTCGCAATTACTCTCAAGTTCCCACTGTATGACAGAATCCCACAGAACACTGTAATATAGGTTCAGTTCAATCCCGCCGCTGCCACCAGTTAATTATAGAGCTTGTCACTGTAACTTATGACAAGATATAATGAACACCAAATATCTGGGTTGAACTGGACAAGGCTTAGATATAATAAAATATAATTTATTCCTTAAATAAGGTGAACACTGCAATATAGTACAATTAACAGACAAGAAGGTAACACTTACTTAGGGTTGGGGGATGGAGAAGTATCGGCTAGCAATTCTCCAGCAATCCGGTGACATTCAAGATGGTATCAGAAGAAGAACTAAAAACTGTAGGGTTGACACAGTTTATATACCTGTGTAACCCTATTCTTAACATTGAATACAGACTATTGGTGAACAATTATCTGTATCCAATCCCTAACGTGGAGACACAGATTAACCCATGCCCCCAGCTAATTAGCCCATGTGTACTGGGACTCTATGGGTAGCCCCATAATTAAATCAGGGGCGACGACCAGTCTACCAAATGAAGTATCTGCATTGTTTGTAGGTGTATACATAACACTTACAAACCACTCAAGTTTGATGATTCTCCGCCCTCAGGTAACAATTAGAGTGGCAGAGTCTTGTTGATTAGTACTTGATCTGTTGATTAGTACTTAGGCTCAATCATCCGGCTGCCCTTCCTGACCTATTTAGCATAGCAGATGGAGTCTGCATTTTTCAGAGCAGAGCCAAAATACCATACATATACTTTAATATCTACACATATTAATAAGTTCCATTCTGATGGGCTCAGTAGGTCGAAATTTGCCAGTTCTTAATGCCTACAGTGACTCCACACATTGGCCAAATATCAACTCTCTGCGACCTCCAGAACTGGAGATACAGAAATGCACTGTAAAACATTAAAATACAGGATTATAATGAAACATGGGAACAGGGGAACATACATTTTTCATGACATGACAAGGTGTAAACCACATTCCTGGACCGCAGTCCAGTTAACCCCTTGCCTCCCTGGTGAGGTCAGGGGGTGGCCATATGGGGTGCAACCCCTTTAATACCGGGCCAACCCCCTTTCCCTCTACAGTTGACCAATAGGATCGAATAAACAACGATCGTGCACCCGCTTGCTACTCTCATCAAGCCGTGAGTCATGTGACTCTCACTGAGAGTCTTATAACGTTTTACCACGGAGAACGTTCTATCCACAAAGAGACTTGTGAGGTATACTCTATTGAGCACCGGATTTGGGAGCAATGTTTGTTCCAGGGTTCTGTCCTAAGAGGAGTAGGAGTTTATTTTATGATTTTGTTTTGACTTAAATGGACGGTGGGCCTGTTAGTGTATTATTTAACACTGTAAATAAACCCCTTATAAAGAAATACTACATTCCCTGCCTTAATCTGGGACATAAGATCCTACGCTGTGACGGAGACATCCCCATGTCTACAGTATATGTATGTGTTTGTGGAGGTGTAATATTCATGCATGTGTTGCGGCTCTCTAAATATTTTAGACAAAGAAATGTTTTATAAAATGTCTCTTCTTCCTTGGAAGGTTGCCAAACCCTGTGCTAGGTGTACAGATGTTATTGGTATATACTAAAAATTAATGTTTCTGTGCGGCAAAAAGGAGAAAGTGCATCAAAATTGTCCTCCAAGTTCAACTTGGCGTAAACCCTTAAAAACTCTTAATGGTGTTAGCGCAGAATGAAGTTGCCATGTATGAACCCAAAAAATGTATTTGACGCTCGTAAACAATGTTTCATTATATACTGTATATTAATAAAATGTATTATTTTCACAATATTATTACACTAACAATTTATATTTACTAATACTAGTTATAAATAAAATAAAAATACACGTAATTCTGTTGTAATTGTATCCATAAGGTATTCAACATGACACTATGCGTCAAAAATAATTTCAGACAAGGTAAGGGTCATACAATAGTGAGAAAATAAACAAGCGCAAAAAACATCACTTATAAACTAAATAACATTTGAATAGTATACTGTCCTTAGAGAGTGCAGCTCCCGACACAAGATTCAGACCAAATCCAACCAGCAAAGTATTCCACTTACATAATTACCTTTGTTTGCGACCATTCAGACCACCCTGGGTCATATGGACAGACAGTAGTATTCACAGCAACAGCATCTGCTCCGCGGCCGTCACAGCATGCACTGGGCTGAATGAAATCGTCTTCCACTCTGGATGTCACCAACAAGGGCCACTCTGTAGCAAATGATTCACCCAACGTGCGTTTCCACTTTAAAAGTCTTCCTCAGGGGCTAATAGTCCATATGACCAAGGGTGGTCTGAATGCTCGCAAACAAAGGCACTTATGTAAGTGGAATACTTTGTGTTTTTAATATTAAAAGCAGTACTATACTATTTTGTTTTTTCCTTTTTTTGTATATGGATTTCCCTCCCTTCTCTATGGATCTGGAGTACCTATCTGGAAACAAAAGTTGGTAACTTCTAATAACCACAACGCCTTACTATCACGTTATACACGTGAGTGCAAATTTCATAGAGCTTTCAACATTGAATTCATTTGTTGGGGTTGACAATATTGCACTATCATGTGTCTCTACTTTCTTTCCATGTCCTGATATGATTTGCGCACCTGTTTCTTCTTCGAAGGTAAGGGTCATGTATGGTCTGCATACATACATTTTATGAAGGTTTATTACTTTTTTGCACTGAAACTTTGAGGCACAAAAAATATATAAAATATTATCTTAGTACAGAGGCCTCACTATCAGCCTGCATTGAAGGCCTGGCAATCTCAATGCTGTAGGCACACTAGAAGGTTATTACAAATTCCTTCAGCTTTCCGGGAGGCCCGGACTGTAGCAGAATGTAGTCAAAAGTAAAGTTTAAAGCGCTACATCTGTAAATGTTGCTATGCCTGGTTATCTTGTGCTCCAAAAATTTGATTTAATAAGCATGCAAACCACATCTAAGATTTATACAGAAAAATATTCCGATTTGGACAGGAAAGGAAACCGGAAAGTTGTTGTATAGAATAAGTGAACACATTTTATCCTTCCAGTTTATTGAAAATGACATGAAAAAGAGAATATTAACCCCTAAAGTTCTTTGGAATTAAAATCTAAAACCGTAAATTGCAGCAGAAAAAAACCCATCTTTATTTTCCACTAATTGAGTTGCCCGGGAGTGGAGAGGCGGCTCTGTGCAGCTCTCTTTATGCAGCTCTTCCAGTCTGCGGCCAGATCACATGGGAGAGGACTTTGAAAGAGGCTGAGATACCATCGCTGCTGTCCCGTAAGGTATTGGCATTTTCCTACCACACGGTTTGAGACTTGTGGAAATTGTTTCTGAATACCATGCTAACACAAATGTCAAGCTGTTCAATGGGGTCATGCCAAACCGTTCGAAGTAGCAGCAATGTTATTGAAGCTACTAGAATAGGCCCCTAAGTGTCTCAAGTCCAGGGAGGTTAAAATGGAGACCTTCCTCCCCCCTCCCAAGTTTCGGTTGACCATGTTTATAATTTAACATTGAAACATTAGAAAGTGCTTGCAGATATTAGATTTCTTTAAGATACTTTTTAAAACAGCAGTCCAAGCTGCCATTTTTGTTTTTTATTTTATTTTTCCCCCTTTAATATGTGCATCAATACAATCCACACAATGATAAGTAATTAGCTAAGTTGCCGATTGATCTGTTCTCCTGTGATAGATCGGTGAAGATTTGGCTTGGGGGTTCACTAAATGGCTGTCAATGCAGCAGAAGAGGACCAAAGATGCAAAGTTCTGTGGAGAAGATCATGTGACCAGGCAGTCACTAGATACAATTGGTGCACTGCTAGAGAGAGGGCAGGGCTCAAAAAGGGGTGGCCAGAGCCCATTTCAGAAGAGGACGGGGAGGTGACTTTGTAAATGGTTGCTATAGGAACAAAAATGCTAGTTACATTATAATACTGTACATTAAAAAAAATTGTTTAAATGCTACAAGTATTTTCTCATAGTACAGAACTGATTTATATATATATATAAAAAAAAAAAAAAACAACGTGTAGGAAATTGCTTGAACTGCAGCTTTAACAGGGGAGAAGGTTCCTAATCGAACTTTTAAACTGAAAGAAAGTGAACAAGTCAATGGTGCCAGACGAGATACATAGTTAAAGAGCTTTGGGGTGTGCTGGCAACACCATTAACAGAACTATTTAATCAGTCACTATCAACAGATGTTGTTCCAATGACTGGAGAAGAGAATATATTGTATATACATATTTGTATGTACTGTATATACAGGTATACATAGGGTTAAATCCCTGGAATACCAGAGAGCAAACAGGCTCAAAAAGGGGTGTGCTAGAGCCTATTTCAAAAGAGGAAGGGGATATAACTTTGTAAATAGTTGCTATAGAAACAAAAATGCTTGTTACAGTACGTTATAATACATAAAAAATATAATTCGGAGTTGTTGTGTTTTTTTTTTTGTTTGTTTTTTTAAATGCTACAAGTATTTTCTCATAGTAGAGAACTGATTTTTTTTTTTTTTTTAACACACGTATGGGATATTGCTTGGTCTGCAGCTTTAAAGAACTAAAGTGCTTAATAAATTAATGTTATTATCTATTGATTAGTTCACCATGACCAATCAGGCTATTTAAAAAAAAGCTTTTGTTACCAACTTGTTAACGCTTAATATGTATTCTATTTGAGGCTATATGGGATGATACTCACGTTCTCATTGACCCGTGTCACATATCCAACATAATGATGTGGCGACCTCAAATCTTGATATTAATAACATAGGAGTCACGCACATTATAGATTGTTTTATGTTCTCAGCAAACAATAAAAATATTGTAATATGTTAGGGTGACTGATGCTACCTCTGCAATATCCATTTGGTGGCATAGCTATCTTTCAAACATAAAAGCATTCTGCATTAAGTTTAAGATCAAGTTTATCACTTAGAAACACCATGAAGGTAGTACTATTTGTGCCAAGGCATCTTTTTGTTGATCCTGAAGAGCACAGAATGTACAAATATGACTTATCCACATTAGTATGCGTCTTGAACCCAACTCCAGAAGTGGGTACGTATTGAAGCTTCTGCTCCCTTAGGGTGACACTTTTATTTGGGTCTGATTTAAATAAATAGATACAGTAGTAGCAAGTTAATTTACAAAGGTATATACTTTTTGTAATTCTCTTTTTGTTCCTGACAGGAGCCTTGTTTATGTTGAATGGTCCTTATCTCTGTTTTCTTACATTTAAAAAAAAAAAAAAATATCTCGGAATTACTATAAAACAATTCCCTGACACATTTACCAAATTACTTTCTCACTTATGTTGGCCTCTTTTTAGGACATGGCTCCATTCTGTTTAACCTATTTAACGTCAACTGAAATACTGTCCTATTGAAACATTTGTTATTTTCACATTTGTATTCGTATATGTATTTATAGTTTTATCTAAAATTGTATCTTTTGCATTGTTTACTCTTTCCTGAATTCTGTTTCATGTAGATCCTCTAAAGGTATTTATCCAGTAATTGATCATTAGCCTTGATGCTTTGCAGAGTAATTTCATCTTATTTTCCTCTACATAGCATTATCAGTTTGAATGAAAGCTACATTAAATTCCTTTTATAAGTAATGGACTATCGCGTAAATGTGATAGAGCTGTGTGTACATGGATCTCTTTTCACTGAATATTATTTCATTGTATTGAAGTTGTAGAATTGATATCTCTCTTCGGAGCAATTTTTAGATGGGATACACTAGAGATGGGTGACATTTTCGAGAGAATTCAAATCCGATTCGGACTGGACATTTAATTTAATCCGTGGATCAGTCTCTAAAAGCCAGTTTTTCTTTTTTCTTTTTTCTATTACTTAAAAATCCGAATCCATCAAACAGAATTATTATGGGAGAAGTATATAAATAATATCAAAGTAAAGACGTTCCGCATATTCGGATTTAAATTGAATCTGTCGACGAATTCTTTCAAATCTGTGCGGCCGAGATCCAGGGCGGTTTTACAATGAAGTAATCTGACGCAGATCGTCATTTAATTCTGTGGATCGGATTTGACTGGGAAAATCCGTGGAACAGATTGAGACAGGGTCACCCATCTCTAGGATACACTATAACTATGTAAAGATGTTTTTATAGAGTTGTGCCCTTCTCTTACAGTGAGCCCAAATACCAATGGAGAGAATGTTACTGCCGTTCTATTTGCATACAACCCCGGTATTATTATCCTTTATTTGTAAAGTGCCAACATATTCTGCAGCATAGTACAGCGGAGGTACAGAGTGACATGAATAACATAAATCTAATGGCATACAAGTAAGAACAGATGAGCACAAACAGATACAGAAGGGAATGAGGGCCCTGCTCCTGAGAGCTTACAATCTAGAGGGAATAAGGGGCAATGTTGAAACCAAAGGCAAGGTGGCAGCTTATTGTGGGAGTGGAGTATGCCTCAGGATGTAGGATGGTCTAGCCGCATTGATGGATCTATTAAGGTTTGGGGGTGAGGATGTTAGGGGGTGTTAGATACCGTGAAGTTTGGTCCAGTATTCATAAAGCATGTAATCAAAAGTAAACTATACTTAAATATTAAAGTTTTGTTCTCATATAATAACAGAATTGTTTTTGTTTTGCTTTGAAGCAGCAATTCCCCCCCCCCCCTCCCTTCCTGCTCATATTCTTTTTACCCCCAATTTTTCTTACAGGATGGAAACCTCTGTAGCCGTCGTGCCCCCCCTGGAAATTCTCCCACCCCCCCACTTTGCGCACCCCTGCTCTAGAACATGGTCTATGTATCAATACTAAGATAAAACATTCTCTTTTTGATGAGGCATTCCAAGGTGGCGGATTTTTTTACATTTTAAAAAAGATGTATACAGCTGAAACCCATTATAACGCGGGGCTCGGGGTCTACCCAATGCAACCACGTTAAAACCGGATCGTGAAAAAAATGGCCCCAATCAGGGGTTCCGCATCTGCCAGACGCGGCGCAGTAGCACCCCACGCTTACCCGGCATCAGCTCTCTCTGCGCGCTTCTCTATATTCCCAGGAGGTGATCCTTTAGACTCTGTGCCCATCCACAATTTAGCTGCTTTCCGGTTAGGGACATCACGAGCTCTGAGCCCTCTGACCCCATAGACCCTCTCTGAAGTGAATGTGTAAAGCTCTTATCACTTTAGCTGGATGTACATACAAGACCAAATCGCAGTGCAAACCTTGTAATCACATCCCCCTGTCATCTGCTGCTCACCCAGTGGGCCAAACACCCCTGGGATACCCCAAGAATCAGGACAGGCTGTCTTAACCCCTTCCCCACCTGCAGAGTATCACTGCAGTAATAATATCTTTCCCTGCAGATCATTGCAGAATTAACCCCTTCCATCTCTACCCAGTGTTTGTGTGTCTCTCTACAGTACATCTGTTACTTACATGGATGAACTGGATAATTAAAGCACTTTTCCCCACACCTCCTCCTCCAACGACCACCAACTTGTACTTCTCAGCGGTAATTGCAGACGTGTCCTTGCCACTCATGGTCCGCTCGGGTTTTGGTCTGTATTATACTTCCATACTTGGTGAGGGGCTGCAAAGCGAGCAGTCTGTGGTCACATCGGTTCCCCGTGGTCCTAACACCGGCAAATTCAGCCTAAAAGCTGCATTCCCACTTATTAGAAGCAGCATAGGAAGAACACTGGACATGTAGTTCTCTCTCTGCTATTAAAGTTTGTGCCATGCTATGGAACAATGTGTTACCAACCTGGGTATGCTGTAGTCATGCTCTGTGTGTGTGTTTGTGTGGGTGTGTATGCGCATACACAACACCACACTCAAAGAGGCATGGAAATGATTAAGGTTAACCTCTCTTAGTGTGGAATATAAGATGCCTCTGCTAGTGTCAGTTTGCGGTCCTGTGATTAACACCTCTGTGTTATGCTGTGAAACGTGGATCCCAGAGCTTGTATGTTATGCAGTAGTTATAGTACAAACCATCCCCCATAGCCCACACTCACACAGCCCTGCGTAATGTGAGCATTCAAAATAGACAATTCGATCACTTCAAAATGTCTACCCCAGAGACATAACACCTCAAGCATACAATTATATTTTGTGTGTGACTGTGTCTGTGTTTGTGTGTTTAAAACCACCGCTATAGACTAAAAATACAGAAACAACGTACAATTGTATTGTTATTATTGATGCATTCTACAATAAAGTATTTAAGACACCAATAATCGTATTATACATTATTCAAAAATACTGTACGATAAAGAACATTTTGCTTCACACACAAAAACACATACTGTAGATACAGTACTGAACTCACAACTGCTTTTATATGTGTAACATTCCAGTTACATTGGTATTTTAACATTAACTATGGGGCTATAATTCTGAAGGAAAGGAAAAACAGTGTACAGGCATACCCCGCTTTAAGGACACTCACTTTAAGTACACTCGCGAGTAAGTACATGTCGCCCAATAGGCAAACGGCAGCTCGCGCATGCGCCTGTCAGCACGTCCTGAACAGCAATATAGGCTCCCTATCTGTACCGAAGCTGTGCGCAAGCGGGGAGACTATAGAGCATGTTACAAATGCCTTATTTACATCAGTTATGCACGTATATGACGATTGCAGTACAGTACATGCATCGATAAGTGGGAAAAAGGTAGTGCTTCACTTTAAGTACATTTTCACTTTGCATACATGCTCCGGTCCCATTGCGTACGTTAATGCGGGGTATGCCTGTAATGCACTCCATGTTCATTCAACTACAGAACAGTACTACAAAAAACATGCATAAACAAACATATTTGAGATTACACTTTAAATTAAAGTTCTTCATTTTTTTTAAAACTATCGAGGGTTGACTGTTTCAGTGCATCTCTTTGCTTCTTTTTTACAATTTCAATCATTCGTTTTAATTGTAAAATTTAAATGGAGTCTTTTTTTTCTGTTTCAAGAAATGTAAGTCCAGTTTGCAATCCTGCGAGCGCCTCTGCGATCTTAGGTGGTGGCTCTGGTTCCTCGTCCGCATCTTCTTCGTTTGCATCCAAACTTGATTTTCGCTACTAACGTTTTGGATTATTTCAGTCTGTCATATGCTCATAGGTAGGACAGCTGCTGTCCCCATCTACCCAAGATTCTATCGTGGCGCCACTTTCCCTATCAACGAACAGTTCCAGTAATCTTTCTGCATTGGCCATGTCAATTTCTGTGAGGCCTTCATTAATTTAGCTTTCAAATAAGAGGTTGGCGGCGGAGATTTCTTCCTCTGTAAAGCCCTAAAAGTCATCCTCTTCATCACGGTCACTGGCTAGTTCAAAGTTAGCCAGTACCAGACTTGCACCAGTTTTGTTTCTCCAACATTTAGAAATGCACATTTTTGTGATTGCTTCCCATGCTTCACCACCAATGTAAAACACTTCTTTTAGGTGCATTCTCTTTAAAAATTTAGAAACAGAATTGTCACCTGTGATTATTCGCTGTATCGGCGTCTTTCGGAAGTCCATCTTGAATGTTGCTATAATGCCTTGATCCAGTGGCTGTTTTTTATAGTAGCTGACTCGTATTTTGTGAACTCTGCTTATTAGGGTATCGGCAGACATGGGCAGGGCATTTATCAAGCAATAACAAAGCTTTGGTCTCTGACCTTTGTTGCCGTAAGTGTTTACGTACCTAGGGTACGAACTGATGATGAAACCAGTTTTCGAAAATGCTAGCAGTCATCCATGCATTTTTACTAAAGTCATAGGAAAAAAGGCACAGAGCCCATATTCTAATGGTGGAAGCTCCGTGGTGATTTCAACTTGCCTATTCAAAGTGGCTTCAGTTTGTGATTTCCTGTTTGGTTAACACAAAAAGGACCCTGCCACTTCGCTAGGCGTTTACTCTCTGAAGTCAGTAATACCAGCATCACTTGGTCCCCAGGTTGGAAGACCCTTATGCAGGCATTTTGGTTATACAGTACTGCCTCTCTTGACGTTCTTGAGCAGACTTAAGATTTTCCTTATCAAACCGACCTATCATGTCTAGGCGGTTTCTAAGGTCTATTGCATACTGGATAGTATTCTTGGAGGATTCCTTCAGTAGGTCGAGAATACCCCGAGGTTGGCGTCCATATAGGAACGCAAATGGGGAGAAACCTGTGGAGGATTGGGAACTTCTTGTACTGCTACCAATAGGAAAGGGAGAAGTTAATCCCAGGCTCGCTTTTCAGTGTCCACAAACTTCCTAAGCATGGTTTTTAAAGTGTGGTTAAACCGCTCTACCAATCTGAAATTTTAACGCGATCCCGGTTATAACGCGGTCTCAGTCTGTGGACCCCAAGGATCATTACAACTACCCCCTTTAATCGACAAAATCAAAAAAGACCTGCTTGAGTGGAACAAGCATCAAATATCTTGGATAGGAAGAATAACCTCAATAAAGATTTATGTCCTACCCAGGTTACTTTTATCTTTACCAAACACTTCAGACCCATGTCCCAAAGGCAGAATTAAGAGATATACAGAATAGGATATTCAAATGTATTTGGCATAACAAAAGGGCTAGAGTAGCTAGGTCGGTGCTACTGGCTTCTAAAGACAGAGGAGGAATGGGTGTTCCGTATCTGGCATGCAACTACCAGGCTGCCCAGCTAAGACAAGTTGTAGTATGGAATGTCTGTCCGAATCAAGTCTGCTGGGTAGATTTAGAGGCCCAATACTCAAAAGATTGTCCTCTACCACTTTTACTTTGTTTCGAAGAGAAAAAGGGGCTTTACTAAGATACAACTAATGCTAGGGCAAATTACACTAACCCTAGATATGTGGAGCAAAGCCAAAAGAAAAGAAAAAATATCATCGGGGTATCCCAACTCACCCCGATATTTGATAACCCGGATTTCCCTCCAGGATGTGATACAAATTGTTTCAACATATTTAAAAACAATAACCTAACAAAGATAGGAGATTTCCTCCATAAAGAAAAAATTATGACTTACCAGGAACTCTCTGCTAAATCTTCCACCCCAGCTACGTCCCCATTCAAGTACCTAAACATTAGACACTTCGTGTGGATAGAAATTAGCAGTGGAGGTAACAGTATATTTGTTTGTAGGAAAATGCTATAAACCAGGGGAGCGCAATCTTTTTTTTTTTTCCTGCGCCCCCCTGCCGTCTGTCCCCCTCTCCTCGTGCCCCCCACTGCTTACATTTGTTCTGACGTTGCGACATCACTTGACATCTCATTGCCATGGCGACGTGTCACCAGGGACGTCTGAACGTCTGAAGGTAAGGAGAAGGTTACAGAGGCCTTTGGGAAGCGTGCGGGGCCTCTGTAAAGCCTGCGCCCCCCACTTTGCGCATGCTATAAACCACCAAATATCTGTGAGATTGAAGAAACTAAAATACTTTTACAAATGGAGAAGCCATCAAAACTAGGTTATGTTTGCATAATGGGTGGTTTTAATTATCCAGATATAGCCTGGGACAATGAGATTAGCATTAGAATAAAAGGAAACAGGTTTTTAGGGGGTGCTTATAGACAATTACATGACTCAAATTATTGAGGAACCAACCAGGAGAAGGGGCAATACTGGATTTGGTAATATCAAACAATGTAGAAGTAATGACAAATATTCAAGTCCTCAAACATTTGGGTAACAGTGATCATAACATAACATAACATAAATGATCAAAAAACGATTACTTGGTTTCAATCAAGGCCTTAAACTTTAGAAAGGCAGATTTTAATAAACTGAGGAGTAAGGAAGTACAGTAATGCAGGGGAAGGAATAGTAGTGCTGCAGGAGAAAGCCACAACCTCTATATTAACGAACAATTGGTTAATTGAGGAAGAACTTCATAGGCGGCTTGATAAAATGAAAGTAAATAAGGCACCTGGCCCTGATGGCATACAACCAAGAGTTCTTAAGGAGTTAAGTTCAGTAATGGCCAAACCATTACATTTAATATTCAAGGACTCCATTTCCATCGGCTCAGTACCACAAGATTGGTGTATAGCAGATGTGGTGACTATATTTATAAAGGGAGCCAGATCATAACCGGGGAATTACAGACCTGTAAGCCTGACTTCAATAGTGGGGAAGCTACTTGAAGGTTTAATACGGGATAATATTCAGGAATACCTCATGTAATACTCAGCATGGATTTATGAAGGATAGATCATGCCAAACTAACCTTATTTGTTTCTTTGAGGAGGTAAGTAGGAATTTAGATCAGAGTAATGCAGTTGATGTGGTCTACTTAGATTTTGCAAAGGCTTTTAATATGGTTCAGCACAAAGGTTGGTGTACACAATAAAGGAAATTGGACTCCTTAAAAATATATGCACCTGGATTTAAAACTGGTTAAAGGACAGACAACAGAGGGTTGTATTAAATGTAACTTTTTCAAGTTGGGCTAAACTCATGAGTGGAGTACCTCGGGGATCGCTACTGGGACCCCTGCTTTTTAACTTGTTTATTAATGGCCTTGAGGTTGGCATCAAGAGCAAAGTCTCCATCTTTGCTGATGACACGAAATTGTGTAAGTTAGTAGAATCAGAGCAGGATGTAATTTCTCTCTAGACGGACTTGGAGAGAATGAAAACTTGGACTGGTAAATCACAGATGAGGTTTAATACAGATAAATGTAAGGTTATGCATTTGGGATGCAAGAATAAACAGGCGACTTACACATTAAATGGGGATAAATTACGGGAATCCTTGATGGAGATGGATTTAGGAGTGCTTGTAGACAGCAGGCTTGGCAACAGTGCCCAAAGTCATGCAGTAGCTGCAAAGGCAAACAAGATCTTATCTTGCATTAAACAGACAATGGATGGAAGGGAAGTAAACATAATTATGCCCCTTTATAAAGCATTAGTAAGACCACAACTTGAATATGGAGTACAATTTTGGGCACCACGCCTTAGATAAGACATTATGTAGCCATCCCCCACCCTGATTAAACTGAAAAACAAATAAAAAACAGTTCGAAACAAAAAAAAAAGAAAAGACATTATGGAACTAGAGAGAGTGCAGAGAAGAGCCACCAAATTAATAAAGGAGATGGACAATCTAACTTATGAGGAGAGGCTAGCTAAATTAGATTTATTTACATTAGGAAATAAGCGTCTAAGAGGGGATATAATAACTATATACAAATATATTCGGGGACAGTACAAGGAGCTTTCAAAATAACTATTCATCCCAAGGGCAGTACAAAAGACTTGGGGTCATCCCTTTAGGTTGGAGGAAGGAGATTTCAATGAAAGGGTTCTTTACAGTAAGGGCAGTTAAAATGAGAAATTCATTACTCATGGAGACTGCTGGCAGATACAATAGATTTGTTAAAAAAAAAAGGTTGGACATCTTTTTAGAAAGGAAAGGTATACAGGGTTATACCAAATAAGTAAACATGGGAAGGATGTTGATCCAGGGAGTAATCTGATTGCCAATTATTGGAGTCAGGAAGGAATTTATTTTTCCCCTTAAGAGATATCATTGAATGATATTTCACTGAAGTTTTTTGATTGCCTTCCTCTGGATCGATATACTGTAAGTACGGATATAGGATAAAGTATCTGTCGTCTAAATTTAGCATAGGTTGAACTTGATGAACACGTCTTTTTTTCAACCTCATCTATAATGTAACTATGTAACAATCAGTGGCAGAGTTGTTGTGTGGTGGACATGGGTGATCTCAAGTAGAGAAAGGGAAAAAAACACAATTTCTTTTATTTTTACTGCATAGGATTGATGCCAGCGGTCTCCGGAGCTGACCCACATTCATTTCAGCTCTGAGACCCCCGGATTCAATCCTAGGTAATAAAAATAAATAAAATTACAGCCAGCTTCATTACCATAGCGGCTTTCTTGCTGGTAGAAGTAGGTGAAGCATGTAGTTGCCTCGGGGTGGATGTTTAGGTCTCCCTTGGATGGGAAGGGTGAATGTTCATCCTTCAAAGGTTTATAAAGGGCGTGTTGCCTGAAATGCGTGATGCGTTGTATTGCTGCTACCCAAGGGGACAGTTATGATCTGCTTACTGAATAAATAATCTTTATTTTTACATGTGGGCTTCCTCCTGTTTTCTGGCAGTGCTCTGCCTTTTTTTCATCTCTTGAAGTCTTTTCCCTTGTGGAAACTCCAGATTATCGGAGGAAAATGTGGTCAGATATTTGTTAATAGCTACTGTGTCCCCTACTTGCAAGAAATTATTTATTAATAGGTGTACAGTATATTAAATATCATTGGTCTTTGGGATTTACTCATCCAGTCTACTAGATCTAAGTTCACTTAACTCTTGGATGGACTCTATCTGAACCCATAATATATTTCTTTAATTTGCATACCAAACCATTAAACTGTTAATTTGTGCTGCTAGATTGTACTTTGTGATGCCAGGGACGCCAAGCCCCTCATCCTCCCTCCCCCCCCCCTCCCTCTTTCTGTCTAAGTGGAGTGATGGTTGTTTTTTCTAGACCTTTTATCCTGCCAGATTCAACTATCTGTATAGACCTGCAAGCTTTTTAAAATATATAGGTTTTCTAGTGTTACCGGGTAATACCGATAATGATCAAGAAACAACAAAGGGGTGCCTGGTACAACACAGGTAAAGCAACTAAGTCAAGGCATCTCCATTTGAGTGATAGGAGTTTATGTACGTCTGTTATTAAACCAGTACAACATTGTCATTTGCATGTGGGTGGTCCCAGTGCATGGGGACATAAATAAAAGAATTGTGCTATAAAATTTCCTAGCGCCCATTATTTTCCATTTTTGCTACCTCATCAACCATGAGGGGCTGCAATTACTTGCTATTGTTAATAGAGTTTGCTAAATTGAGTCTTTTGCTCACCGGCCCAGATCTCTCTATAATCCTCCATCTCTTCCATTCTGTTGCCAAGTTGTAAGAGGTCGTTTTTAATCCCGCAATCTCTTCTTTGATCGTTTGTGTTATTTGTGCAAGTAGAATATTCAGATCATCTTTTGTGCAAAGCATCATTTTGTGGTCAATTCGGGTGCCATGTCGACAGGTTCACACTCATCTCCCTCTGAGAGCATGGTGATGCAGAAGGATAGTCTACCTCCAGTTCTCTCGGTTCTGATTGCCTGAAAAACTGTGACCGTTCTTGTTATTATTCTTCTTGGCTGGCATGTTGTTTTTGTCCTGTTTGTGGTTGAGTTTGCAGACCCTTCTTTATATTTTAGGAAATGTGTGGTAGAACCGGAGCACAGCCACAGTCCAGGAGAATGAAAGATAGGAAATACATTGAATTTCCAGGGCAACTCCAAATAAAATTGAATTTATTGTGTAGCTCTTGATGGATATAAGATGAAAACACACCCTTCATTTTCTTAATGGTTCTTTATATTTTACAATTTTGTTCCAGAGAGAGGAAGGAGCTCTTGTTTTAAGCTGCCATCTTCTGGGCTGCTTGCCATGCCCATGTGTGTGAATTTTTTTTGTGTGTGCGTGTATGTATATATTTTTCTCTGCTAATATAATTTCCCTCACCATTTCTGTTTTTTATCTGTTTGAACGCTTCCCCTCATAAATGGTCAATTAAGACTTGCTTTAACTGTAACTTTTGTATGTTACATTTACTTATTTTAGCAATATATCCACATTTTGCATTAGCTGCTTTATACAGAAATGTAAATCTATTTATTTTAAAATATGTTTTATTACTAACATATAACAAATGTTTAATTATGATGCAATAACCCTGGTACGAAATAACTGTATCATTGATTTGGATATTTCTGCTTCAGGTCTGACTGGAAAGATTGTAAATGCTATATTGGATGCAGATTTTAAGATTTCAGCCATTCAGATGGTAAGTTTATGCAGAAAACCTATGCTGCGCTCAAGAAACGACTAAAAATGTAACTTCAGTACCTGATTTTCAGAAGCCATTAGCAACAGGGTTTAATTAGTGTATAGATGACACATCCGTATTGCAGGTCAGTTGACATCAGTTTCATAACATTTCAAGTCACTTTCTCTGACCCTGTTTGGCTGAAATGATTTTCTGTTTCGCTTCATAGAAATCTAAAGTAATTTCTCATTTACAGTTTTATAACCCAACATGTGACCAGTCTCTACATTTTATAACAATTTAGATTTTCTACACCAATGCCAACTAGGTTTCCGCTCAAATCACTCCAATGTTACTGCCCTTCTAAAACCCTATAAGAAGGTACATTGGACAATTACCTAGCACTTCAGCCTATGGTACCATGACACTCGATGCCATAAGACATGTACGCCGAATCAGTGTGGTTGCTCAGAATATTTCAGACTTCAACACTATCACAAACTTGTTAATAATTGTTGATCCTGTTCTTTTATACTGTTTCTCTCTTTCATATCTCAGCACATATAGCTCAAAGGTCATTGGGTGGGAGGTAAAAAGAACAGCTCAAAGGTGACCCACACCTGAAACATGGAAGCCCCAAACAGAAACCACACATTCTCTACAACCTGTCCGCACCTTCACCTTTCAGGTTCTCCCTTGTCCTTTTCAAGCCTTACAGCTC
Organism: Ascaphus truei; assembly: GCF_040206685.1. NCBI lineage: Eukaryota > Metazoa > Chordata > Amphibia > Anura > Ascaphidae > Ascaphus > Ascaphus truei. Next base: position 119,820,389 of record NC_134485.1, on the reverse strand, counting down.
CACCTCCTCACCACATCTGATTGTCTCCATATCTTGCAGCTATGCCACTACCATTATATTCTTTGTCACCCATCTTACCTCAAAGTGTTTCACCATACACTAGTAATGGGATATTGGACATAAATAAAAAAGGTATGACATTTAAGTTTTTAGAATGATAATTTTAAGGTTAACGTATTTTACTTCTCTGTGTTTAGTTTACGATGGAGAAAGCTAATGCCGAAGAATTCTATGAAGTTTATAAAGGTGTTGTGGCTGAGTACAGTGTAAGTATAATTGCATGAAGTTTAACATTTAGGAAACTATGTATCAAGGGAATTTTGGGGCATAGCCAGAACATTTGCATCCTGCACCTAAGTACAGTATTTTGCCCTGTCTGCCCGATCTAGTGACTTGAGGAGTCTCAGTAGAAGGAATTGGGGAGGAGTTACATGATGCACAGATTATGAGATGTATCATATTATGCATCAGATGTAAGAAACTGTTCACCAAAAAACAGAACAATGGATCAAAACACACTTTTCTCTACAGTGATACATAGACAACTATGAGTTTATTTACCAAGCGCCCAAAACTGTAAATTTGTATGTTTTTTTCAATGCTAACAGAACCATTGAGGACATTGATCTGGGATTTGTTAATTAATGAAAGTAAATTAAACTCCTATTCTCGATGCTTGCTTACATAAGTGATTGACTGCTAAAACTCTGACACAGGCCCTCATTCTCTCCCGTCTCGACTACTGTAACCTCCTCCTCCTAAGCCTTCCTGCCTCTCACCTGTCTCCCCTACAATCTATCCTAAACGCTGCTGCCAGAATCACTTTGCTCTTTCCTAAATCTGTCTAAGCGTCTCCCCTGCTGAAATCCCTCTCCTGGCTTCCTATCAAATCTGTATCACACACTCAATTCTCCTCCTCACTTTGAAGGCTTTACACTCTTCTGCTGCTCCTTACATCTCAACCCTAATTTCTCACTGTACACCATCCCGTCTCTTGCGTTCTGTTAAAGGATGTCTCCTCTTGACCCCTTTTGTGTCTAAAGACTTCTCCCACCTTAAACCTTTCTCACTGCCCCACACCTCTGCAATACCCTTCCCCCCAAAATCCAACTAGCACCCTCTCTATCCACCTTTAAGACCCATCTTAAAACACACCTCCTTAACGAAGCATATGAGTAGCTCCTTGGCTGATACTTTACACCTCATACATCGACCTTGGCCCCTTGCAAACGCACTTACCAGAACGCCCTCCTACTGTCTCTGTGCGTTCTTCCTACTTACCAATTTGATTGTAAGCTCTTTGGGGCAGGGACTTCTTATCCTAAATGTCACTTTTATAACTGTAGCACTTCTTCCCAATATGTGTAATTTGTATAATGTGTTATTTATGTGATTGTCACTTGTATTACTGCTATGAAGCGCTATGTACATTAATGGCGCTATATAAATAAAGACATACATACATACATTTAGGCTGCAGGTATATTGACAAATAGAAATATAAGACCATTTACTTGACATGTTTTTCTCATTTCTTTGTGGGACAATAAAATCTCCCAAGCCTGAACTGACACAATCGGAAATGTTAGCCACTACTTGTGTGCACATGAAATTGAGGATATAAATAAGCTATAGACATTATTTAAAGAATCTCCAAAAATATACTACAGTATATATCAAAGTGGCATATCGATGCTGTGAAAGATTCTCCCATGCATTTTATTTGTAGGCTGTTATTATTATTATTATCGTTATCCTTTATTTGTATGGCTCCAACATATTCCCCAGCACAATGTGAGAGGGACAAACAGAGACGAGGAGCTTTCCATCAAAAATGGTGGGGAGTAGAGTCACCACTAAGTGTGTGATAAGGGAAAGACGGTATGGGTTGTTGTTTAGCATGGACTTAGTTGGGTCTTCTTAGTATGCTGTGCTAGGATGAAAGTAAACAAAATAAATTTGGAGACCGTTAGATAAGCCTCCTTGAAAAAGTGTGTGTTTTAGGGAACGTTTAAATGTACGAATGGTAGAGGAGCGTCTTGATGGTCGGAGGTAGAGTAGTGAAAGAGGTGCATAGATGTACAGTATATCATAAGCCGAGCGTAAATTGCATTTGGGGGAAAGTACGTGTGTTATGTATAGCTTTGTAGGTCAGCAGAAGTGTCTTGACTCTTAGGGACTTATTCTAGTAGCTCCGATAAGATCACTGCCATATAGATCGGTTTGGCATGTTACAACCGACCGGTCTTGACATTTATGTTATCACGGTATTTAGTAAGAGTTATCGCAAGTCAGACACCGTTCGGTAGGAAAATGCCATACTGATCGCAGTGTCTTTAGCATTGTCTTTTTCTAAGTTCTGTCCATGCGATATCCCTGCAGCTGTCTGTAAGAGCAGCATAGAGAGAGCTGCATCTTCGTGCACAGCTCTTACAAGCGATTGTGCTGTTTTTATTCTAATTTTATTAACATATTACTGAAGCAGTAGGTCTCAGGACCTGACCCCCATTAATTTCAGCTCTGGGGACCCACTGCTTCTCGGGGTATAGGACCCAGTAGGGGGTGCCAGTATCTCCGCAAAGTTTAAATTTGCCAGTAACGTGACGTGGAAGAATTAAACTTGACGGTGATACCGTCACCCTGAATTGAATGCGGTTCAGGTTCAGACACCCCCTGCTTCAATACTATGTTAATAAATTTTAAATAAAAACAGTAATGACGGGATTAACCACAACTACTTATTTTTTTGGTGGTAGACGGGGTGGGAGAAGGGTATAGTTGCCCCAGGTAGGGCGATTTGGCCTCCTGGGAAGGATTAACCTCTCCCTTACCGTAACGGTTACAACCGATAAGGCAATGAAGGGGTTAACCCCCACCATGAGGCCCAACCACCATCCCCATGGAAACTACCCCCTGCACCCACCCACTCAACCACCATCACCACACATGAATCGGCAAAAGTGCTATTTGCCAAAGATGTTTTTTATAGTAATGTATTTTATTGTATTGCACTGTAATGATTATTTGAATGGGCAAAATCGCTATTAACCATCTTTGGCTAATAGCAATTTTGCCCATTCCTGTGTGATGTTGGTAGAGTGGGTGGGTAAAGGGGGTAGTTGCCCAGGGGAGCGTGTTTAGCCCTTGCGGGAGGGGTTAACCCCTTCATTACCTTAACAGTTGTAACCGCTAAGGTAGTGAAGGGTTTAACTCCTCCAGCAACCCTCCTGGTAGGCCTAACTACCCACGCTGGGTCAAATAAAACCTTCACCCGCCCCCACTACCACCAACACACCAGACACTGGTATTTAACCCCTTCATCAGCTTTGTGGTTAGCCGCTAAGGCAGGCCTGCACAACATGCGGCCCGCGACTTCTTTGCTTTTTTTTATTACAGGGTTGATATAAGCAAAGTGAGGCGGGGGAGAAATGGGGTTGTGAGGGAGAGGAAGGTCTTGTGTCAGCCTAGATCAGTAGAAAAGTACGGTGTAAGAAGGGATATAGGTATAAATTGTTACAAAGAAGGACAGAATCCCTGTTGGTTTGTACATGAAAGTGAAGTAATTAGAATTAGTGTAAAAAAATGTTTTATTCAAAAAGAGAGAAAAATAGGTAACGATTGGTATGGACAATAATGGCCAATCACACAGACACAGATACTAACAAACACACTGAAAATAATTTTAAAAACTAAAGAGGCACCTCACTTAACTATGTTGGTTAAATATTAATATAAAGTTGCATAGAATCACTTAATTTAATGTCAAAACAATACATATATATGTAGATGTAGGTTGTGGTTAGATGATACAAAAAGACAATATGTCGAGTACCAATCCTTCTTCTGGTGGTGTAGGTACCTCTTTGGTTGATACAAATAGCATGGGTTGCTGCATTTAAAAATCTGTGTGGAGTCCACATGTTAAACAGCTCTGAGTTAGCGGAACATTACTGCAGTGTCCTTACTAATAGTAGCACTGTGTGCTTTTACTGCACGCACTGACGTACATTTCACGTATGACTTCTTCCTGGGTTTCATATGCGAAACGTACGTCGGTGTTTGCGTGTCACCTTCACGTGTTGTGGAGAGAGGCGGCAGTTTAAAATTGTAGCGCGCCTCTCTCTGGGAAGGGGGGTTTCGAGTCTAAACAGACTAATACCTGCCATTACTCTCCCAGGCTTTATATATGATACGCTGTAGCATAGGACACCGTGCCTCATCACTGGCACCGTTAATATGTTGAACAATGCTATTGTTATGGTATTGCTACGGTGCGTTTAGGAAGGGGGGTTACGACCCTAAATATATTCATTACTTTCCTTCTACTCTGAGGCTATAGTCATGATACAGTGCAATAGAGGACATCGTGCTTCATTTTTCTAAACACCGTTTAATATACTGAGCAGTGCTATTGATTCGCTATTTGCTATTGATTGATAGCCACACTATACAATACCTCACCATAGGCTTGATTATAACATCAGAAAGAATAGTAGGACTAGGAGAAGTAAGAAACTTCACCTAACTGGTGCTACAGGTGTAACAACACGGAGTCACAATGTCAATAGCTGTTCCGAGACAATGTATGCCATAAACTCAATAATTAGCAGTGCACAATATAAGTATCTAGTAACATGAAGTCCTGCTCACCATGTAGCCCCATGATAACCCGACATAGGTGATCTGAACTGTGCAGGTGGGTGTCAGCAATGATAGAAACCACACTCACCCCGTTGGTACACAGACGTCAACCCGGCGGCATGGGCGGCTGGAGCAATGCGGTGGTGCACTCGTTGTCAGGTGAGTTCAAATGAGGAATAAACACTCACGATGATGGCGTTGTCTGGAGTCTCGGCGTGGCGTGCTTCAGTCCGGAAGTAGTAAAACGGAGACTGATCACAGCAAAGCATAAATGGGGCTGGAGGCTTGAATCCAAGAGCTAAAAATAATTTATTGATTGCGCATAACAGCAACAGTAAAAAGTCCTCTGACGCGTTTCACACCGAAGAGGTGATTTATCAAAGAGTGATGCCACATTGTGGGCTGAACTCCAAGTGATATTGTGGGGAACGTTTTAGCCTGTGAAGCTATTGTAACCCTTTCACCAACACACTTGTAGGAGAAAACTACTTGGACTGTGTAAAGTGAATGTGACCAGGATGCAGGAGTATAAATGGTACTCACTGGCTCAGTTGGTTCTTGACTCCAGGGTGTGCACACCCCGGCTCTCGATAATACCAATCTTACTACCTGTTATTTCATACTTGAAGTAAGCCTTGAAGCAAGGGTTCATGTGAGAGTAAATCGTATGTTCGATCTGCACTATTGTTGTCTTCTCTTTTTCTTTGAGCACACCAGACACCCGCATCGTACATAATTGCCACAGTTTTGGAAACGCTCTTATTAACGTCCAAAGTGTGAGTAGGACTGTAACAGGGGACTTATCCCTGTTCAGTAATGTTCCTTTAATCTAGCAGTGTGGTAGTTAATTACTAAACACCACCTGCCTGATTAGATTGTTTACAAAAAGCCTGCCTTTGAGACAGGAAGTGACTCTCTTTAGCTCTGACTGAGAGATGACCTTTGGAGAGACAGAGCAGAGGTTCTTGAGTCCCAGGAGTGACTGACCAAAAGAAATCCAGATCTTTGGAGCTGACCAGTCTTGAGCTCTGCCAGCCACACAGCAGAGCTGATTGCAAGATACCAAATAAGACTTCTAAACCTGGATGCTGATATTTTTCTGTGCACGCACGGGTGCGGTTCCAGGAGAGCAGAGAAGCTTACTCTACAGCAACTAAACAGATAAGACTTTCCTTATTAAGAGACTGCTTATATCTGCTTATTTTCATGTTATGTGTTTGGGCTGGGAGAAGCTTAACTAATGGAGATGTGAACTAATTGCAAGGATTTCACTAGAAATACTCCCAAGTGAATGGAAGCTTTGTCCCCCCCCCCCCCCCCCCCCTGTGTTTGGATAATTTCCTGCTGAAAAGGAAAAGGCACAATAAAGCCTATTATAATTTCACATTATAAACGTCTCCAAATTGTGTACCTCTGTGAACGTCCGTCTACATTTGGTGTCCGAGGTGGGACAAGAGGTGTCTTTGTAGTTAAAAAGGACCGGAGATTTTTATGTGAAATTTTTTTTAATGCTTTTTGCCTACAAACAGTCTCAAAAAAAAAAAACCTCATGTAGCAGAGATCGGAATTAAAGGGATACTACCACTGAAACTTACAAAAACCCAGAAGAGACTGCTGAAGTAGCTAAACCTTATTTTGCCTATCACAAAGTGTAATATGGTCATTGAAATAGGGGTCTTTTGCCTTTCAGCCATAGTCAGGGTTCAAGAAGTGAGTCAGCCCTTGGAAAGGGATAGGTGTTTGTTGTTTTCAAAAGTTTCGCTGAAGCAGTGAATACAGATGGTGACCCACGAGTGGTACTGATTTTGCAGATAAAGGTTGCCACACCGCATAGGACTACCAGCTGTGAATGGAGTATATGCAGAAAAGTGTGAAAATTGATACAAGACTGCTGAAGAAGGGGAATTTTTAGCAAACCAATGCTGAGTGTAAAATTGCCCTATAGGGGGAAAAAGTGATTTCTGAACTGTGTAAAAGGTTTTTTCAAAACCAATTGCTGAATGTTGAGTCACCCTGCCGGGAATGAAAGAAATAGTCCACTGCAAAGAATGTTTTTTTTTCTGCAAGTAAAAAAGTCTGCCTATATATATCTTGGGAGCAAAAACAGACACCCAAAGTGTGAAGTGTGAATGCCATAATACCCAAAGATGAGACTGAAAATTACTGAACTCAGGCAGAAAACCAAATTCTGTTGCTGAAGCGGGGAGATTGCACCCTGCAAGAAAATGGTGTAAAGCAAATAGACTTTTTTACCTAGCAACTGCACATCTTGTATACCTGATAAAAGAAAATGCATGCACAGGACTGCTGATATTGAAAAAAAAAAAAATTATTATCCAAGAAAGAAAAGTCTACAGAGATGCCTGTGAGAGCTACGACCTCTACAAGCAAAATATGCCCATCTGTAGGACTACCACAATTGGGGGTTCTAGCAAATACAGTGGCAACAGCTGCAATAGCGCCTCCAGAGGTCAGGAAGAAAATTACACCTGATAGCCTAAAAATGGAGGACAAGATTAAGCATTCCTGTAATGAACCCTACCCCACGGAAGAGTGGCCCTTCCAGTCCAATAAAGAGGAAGACATCTCTTACGGGGAACCCGAACCGAGTCACACCCACAAAACCCCCAAGAATGGTGGGGGTGCCTGAACTCGGCACGAACAGAAAAGACCGCTCCCTTTGATGACGAGTATGATCAACAGGAGACAGAGCGGGAGCAGCAGATCACCCAATATTTCTGTCAGCTAAAGCAACTGCAAGAAAAGCCTGGCGTATATAATGAAGCTGCTAAAATTTCAAATGAAGATGGAGACCCCAATATCCCTGAAGGGACGGTGTCATCCAAATCAAAAAGGCGGAAAAAGAAAAAGAAAAGCAGTTCTTCACTTACCGTGGAAGGAACAGACACGTCCGCAGATACTGTGGAGGAAAAGGGGGACCGAGTTGCCCTGCAGCCTAGAGAAAATGGAGAATTCGTCCCACGGTTAACCGAATATCCAGAGGGCCCAAGGCAGAAGTCGTGTACCCCAAAGAAGTGTCTGTCCGGTGCCAACAGTGAGGAACCCTCAACTAGTCATCCCAGGGAAGCGGAGCCGGAACCAGTGAGTGACGATCCCTTGACCAGCCCTGAAGATGCCCTGAAAATTGCCAGGCAGGACTGTGATCTGCTCTGTGAAGAATTAGGAAGAGAGAGAAAAAATAATGCTGAGCTACAGAAGACTGTGCTCGCAATTTACTCTGCGGCCAAGACCGAATTGGAGGATCTCAAGACTGAGCTAGATACTGCAAAGGCTACTATCTCCGCCATGGATGAAAAGCAGAGCCAATCTGATAAAATGGTGGCTACGCTAAAGCGGAAGTATGAGGAGGCACTGAAGCAGATGACAGTCTTCCAGCAAGAGGTTCACACTCTTCGTATAGAGCGAGATGCCTCACATCATGAGACCAACAGCTGCCGCACAGACCTGGAAGTTTCCAGAAAGGAACTACACAGTCTCACTGAGGAGCTGGACATTGCTAAAGAAACTATTGGTAATCTTGGTACAGTTCTCAAAGTCTCTTAGAAGGAGCTTCAGACCCTCAACCTAGAGAAGGAAGTCTCACGCCAGGAGATTGTCATTCTCAAAGCAGATGTGCATAAATGAAAGGAGGACTGCAAAGAAGCCCTGAAGAATACAGAGACTGAAAAAGGAGAAAGTTCAAGATTAAAAAGAGAAAACTTAAAACTGAAAGAAGAAAATTTTCAGTTAACAGAAGAAGTCAAGGAAAAGTTTGACGCAGAGCACCGACTGCAGAACCAACTGCAAGGTCTTTGTACACACCTCCAGTATGCTGAGGAGAAGCAGCAAACACTACAGGAAGAAAAACTGCAGGCTACTAAAGAGGTACAAGCGCTGCAGGAACGTCTGAATACCCAGTACGTCCCCACAGAGCTGTATGAGGAGCTAAAGGCCACGCTGCATGTCTTCAGAGCATCGTTGGAAGCGGAGCTTCGCTACCAGGTGACTCTGTATGAGAGGGAGCATGAGAAGGCTCAGAAACTGGAGCTGGAGAGACAGAGAGACTGTTCCATTCCCTTGAGTCAGTACACCAAGGAGAAAACAGACGCAGCGGCAACCTTGACGACAAAACTTACAGAGCTGCAGAATATGATGGACACTCTGATACAGATTCCTCGAATACGGAAAAAGGTATTGGCTCTGCCCAAGCACCAGTATCTCACAGTAACTAATGCCTGTAAGGACAAGGGTACAGTGAGAGTTGGGGACTCCACGCAACTTCAAAACAAAATTACGAAGTTTGAGCCACCAAAGAAAGCACTAGCCAAAACTACAGCTGCCCAACAGGCAATAAACAGAGGTAGGAGTGCAGAATCAAAGCCAGAAGAATCCTTAGCTGAAGAAGCTGAACTGGCGACTCCGTGGTGTGGAGAAGCTGCAGATAGACTGCTTCAAGAGCAGAAAACTCTAAGGGCTAGTCCTAACTGCTCTACAACTGTTGCCATACACTTTGTCTACAAAAAGAGGAGTGCCCGACGCAACAGAAATCTCAAGACCGCGCACGCGATAAAAAGACTTTACGTGGAAAAAGTCCTCCTCGAGCGACTGAGGAGTGCTGATCTCAAGCATCTTCGGGAGGAGACAAAAATAAACTGGAGAAAGGGCTCTAATCCCAGCGGGACAGAGGGTTCTCTTCCTCCATCCACTCTCATTCAAGTCACAGAGATATCTAGAATGAGAGTGGAAGGATGGGCTTTGGCCGTGGTAAGCCCGAGCTTCCCACAAACAGGGGAGGTATGTAACAGGGGACTTATCCCTGTTCAGTAATGTTCCTTTAATCTAGCAGTGTGGTAGTTAATTACTAAACACCACCTGCCTGATTAGATTGTTTACAAAAAGCCTGCCTTTGAGACAGGAAGTGACTCTCTTTAGCTCTGACTGAGAGCTGAACTTTGGAGAGACAGAGCAGAGGTTCTTGAGTCCCAGGAGAGACTGACCAAAAGAAACCCAGATCTCTGGAGCTGACCAGTCTTGAGCTCTGCCAGTCACACAGCAGAGCTGATTGCAAGATACCAAATAAGACTTCTAAACCTGGATGCTGATATTTTTCTGTGCACGCACGGGTGCGGTTCCAGGAGAGCAGAGAAGCTTACTCTACAGCAACTAAACAGATAAGACTTTCCTTATTAAGAGACTGCTTATATCTGCTTATTTTCATGTTATGTGTTTGGGCTGGGAGAAGCTGAACTAATGGAGATGTGAACTAATTGCAAGGATTTCACTAGAAATACTCCCAAGTGAATGGAAGCTTTGTTCCCCCCCGTGTTTGGATAATTTCCTGATGAAAAGGAAAAGGCACAATAAAGCCAATTATAATTTTACATTATAAACGTCTCCAAATTGTGTACCTCTGTGAACAAGTCTACAAGGACCTTTGAAGAATAATCCTTTTTCACTATTGTCACTACGTTACTACATTATGTAGTTTTCGGTTTGTCATTTTGTACAGCCACCGCTCCCCTTAGTGTTTGACTATATACATCTACCCTAATACTTGTGAGGCTCTTTTTGTGATATGTTGCATCTAAGGACACCGCGCCTCTGTCTAAATAAATACATCAGAGGCGGTCCGCGATACGGTGTATATAAGGACACCACGCCTCTATCTAAATACTGCTATAGATCTAGCCTATCGGCCCTGTTTTACACACGTTTACCCTAAACAATTGTGAGGCTCTGTTTGAGATATGGTGTATGTAAGGACATTGTGCCTCTATTTAAGTACTGTCATAGATCTAGCCTCCTAACTCACTTCACTTCCGTGACCATAGTATAATTAGATTGACGAATACAGTTCCATTGTTAATCAGTACACCTATTGTGCGAGGCTCTGATATGTCCATACCAGACTAGTATTACTGATACAACGTACGTTCTCTGGGGTTACCACACAGTGCTACTATTAGTAGGGACATTGCACAATGTCTTGTAATGTTCCTCTAACTCAGAGCTGTTTAACATGTGGACTCCATAGAGACTTTTAAACACAGCAACCCATGCTATTTGTATCAACCAGAGAGGTACCTACATCATCAGCAGAGGGATTGCTACTCGACATAGTGTCTATTTGTATATCTAACCACAACCTACATCTACACATGGTTTAATGCCATAACAATACATTTAAGTGATACATAGTGGTGATACGGCTTAAAAAAGGGAGTGAGGTGCGCTCAAAACCAACTGTGTTAATCTACCACAGCTGAGTACCCTGTGTTGTTAGAACAAATAATGTTTAGAACATGAAAAATGCAGCAAGTAAAAAAGATGTCTCAAAACATCAAGGGGTATAGATTACAGAAAAACTACTAGCGCAAAAAACATGTTCCAATAGTAAAAGATGTATAATATCAATGAGATAAAGAAATCACAAATAAGTGCCATATAGAAAAAATACTTGAAAATACTAAGCAATAAAATTAGAACAATACAAAGTTTCCAGAAGCTCCTTATATGCTGTAAATGTAGCTGTTGAAAGGGCAACAATGTACAGTAGTAGTCCTAGGATAGAGGCACTGCTGATAGGGAAGGCACCCACTCTCAGCTCGTCAGTGCAAGCAGCTCGCGTCTCAGCAGTAGGCGATTTAGACCAGCTTGTCCACTCCACGTCTAATTCCACTTAGTACCGGTTAGGGAAAGCACCCGCTCCCGATATGATGTTCTCAGCGGTCACGTGGTTTCACCGTGGAAAGCTCACAAATCCACAAGAGGACTGCAGGCATTGAATATTGCACCGCACCACCTTGTCTTCTAAGTGGTTTGGTGCAAAATAGCACCAAAAAGGAGCATCAATGGCAGTTCATTACTAAATAGCAAAATATGAATATAGAATAAAAATGGATAACAAGGCACACAATCTATTACCTGATGTTATGTGACCAGAATTCTCACTAAGCAGATGCTCAGACACCTGATTTTCCATGTTCCATTCTCTAGAGTCAGCTAGTGCAATAAACGGTAAAGAACATTAAAATGTAAGATTTTGTGCAATGTTTTCTGATTCGAGTCCCCTGTCTATGAATATTGTGTATGATTCACAATGCCGCACAATCTTTAAAACAATATTTTAATATACATTGATGTGCATTTGCATGTCCTACATATTAGACTTAATTGTGAAGGTCAAACATAATACCGTTTGTATTATTCAGTTAGGGCAAAAGATTGAGAACATGATTTGGACCAAAACCTAAACTTTTTTTTTTTTTTAAGAAGAATAATAATATTCTGGAGAAAAAAAGTAACTATTGCTTGTCACAGAATAATTTTCTAGATTTCTGTATTAAAAAGTGTGTACCGTATGTGAAGATCTAATCAATTTATATCAAATTTGGGCTGGAAAAATCCAGTGACATTTCACAAGCTATTCAGCAATCCAATCTTTATCATAGTTTTTCACATTTCTTCTGATGCATTTTTTTGTTGAAGAGAATGAGCCTTATGGTGCAATAATGTTTAGTAAATCTGGGGTTTAATGGTACGCCAAAGCCCCGAGGTCCCATTTGAGTCAAATAAATGTTTCAATTCACGCAGTTAGCTGCAGCACTGGCTTAATGTTAATTTGGTTCATTTGCTTTATATCTGTTTTCACAAGGTACTTTTCAAACACATTAAAATGATGGGAGGACAAGACTAAACTTCTGCCTAGTTATCCATGGACTTGCTCGGCTTATCCAAATGTACACAATATTTATTATGTGTCATGCAAAATGCATGTATTGGTCCTGGAGTAGAAAATTGCATATACATGGACAAGTGTATTCATAGAAGCCACATTAGAAAGTCTCATAACCTGTAAATAATCTACACTCAATATTATAATTAATTTCCATACATTTTCCAGTGCGAAGGTGCATGCAATGTAGAACTTTGTCTTGTTGGCTTATATGGTATCAAAGAGCCCTAAGGCCGCGCGTATAGTGCCCGCGACGGGCGACGAGACAGGTGACGTCACCCGTCGCCGGTAGCAAAAGTTATATTTCGCTTTGCGGTGGCGGCGCGGGCTTACTGGCATTTGATTGGTTCAGGGGCTGTCACATGAGGCGTCAGCCCTTAAAAAATCAAATATTGCCAGCTTCCAAAATCCGTGACGCGATGCCGCTCCGTCGCATTGTCGCCGTCGCACTTACTATAAGCGCACGCGACGGCAATGCATTTATTTTTGGGGCGACGTCACACGTCGCGGGCACTATACGCACGGCCTAACACTGGCACAGGGGCCTGCAAAGCATCTATTAAGAAACATTAATAATTGGTTTACCTGTTACAACTGTCACGAAGCTCCCTGGTGTCTATAAGGCTTAGAAATAATCTGTCCTTTGTATGTTTTTCAAAATGAACATACAGTATACAACAATTTTCCCTTTCCATATAGTTTGCTCTCAGACAGCACTCTTCAGTACAGGCATACCCCGCATTAACGTACGCAATGGGACCGGAGCATGTATGTAAAGCGAAAATGTACTTAAAGTGAAGCACTACCTTTTCCCACTTATCGATGCATGTACAGTACTGTACTGCAATCATTATATACGTGCATAACTGATGTAAATAACGCATTTGTAACAGGCTCTATAGTCTCCCTGCTTGCGCACAGCTTTGGTACAGGTAGGGAGCCAGTATTGCTGTTCAGGATGTGATGACAGGTGCATGCGTGAGCTGCCGTTTGCCTATTGGGCGATATGTACTTACTCGCGAGTGTACTTAAAGTGAGTGTACTTAAAGCGGGGTATGCCTGTAAATCTCCCCACCCCCAAATGTGTGATTGACAGTGGTCTATAAAAATATGAATTATCTTTCTGTGTTAAAGCAAACTACAGAGCTAGAAAGGGAGGGAATGTCATTGTTCAGTTGATCAAAGAGAGATTGCATTAGCCTTTTTGTGAGGGTCAGAGAGAACGTGGTAAAGGTACAGTCACTGCTGGATGGTTTAGTGCACAGGTGGACAACCTGAGGTCTGTGGGATCTGGAATGATGAAGGAGCAAAAAAGAAAAATAGACTGAAAAATCGATTAGGAAATGGAACAATACGAAACCCTTAAAAAACATGACGTGGGAAACTTATGAATATTAACGTACATTTTGAGAATGAGTGCAATTGTAATAACATATTTAACAATTAAAAACATAAAATAAATCAAATCAATTTAAATAATTAAATGTAAGTTATTCATCATACTTGTTGGGTTCGGCAATGAACTTTTTTTATAAATAAGTACAGATCTGTATTGACAGACGCTCATGTGGGCAGTCTGCTTCTGTGATCAACCTCCAAAATCAATCCTAATATTGAGAAACTGTTAACCAAAATGCAAATTCAGAAATCACTTTGAGACATTTTAAATTCCTTTTTTTATTTAATAAAAAAATATTATTTCAAGGGTATGGGGTAAAAGGGTAATAGGTACACATAAATAACATGAATAACATAACATATATGGATGGGTACAGACGATGGACTGGAGGGTAGTGCAGCATGGAAACCTTGAGTTCACTGGAGGCAACCCATGAGTTACCAGGGCCAGGACCTCACACATGTTCAGCAGGACCACTGTCACAATTAATTACAAGGCTGTGCGATGTGGGATATTCATGGGCCCCAGATATTTGTACATTTAGTTTCTTCATCCTTAAGGAGGCTCAATAGCTTTTCTAAAACCATGATATCATTAATTTTGTTAAGGATTGCGTTTATTGTTGGGGGATTAACTTGTTTCCAGTTGCTAGATCAGAGCATCTGCATTGCTATCTAAATTTTCAGCAGGCCTACTAATCAGAATTGAAAAATAGGAAGATGGGACGCCGCTCAAATTAAAATATCAAATAATATAAAGTAAGCCTGGTGCACGGGGAAAAAACCTATGAATATAACAGAAGAAAGTGACAGAGGTCACAACAGTCCCCTATTAATTGCACTCAAGCCAAAGTCAAGGAAAATACCATTAAAGATATTAATATCCACAGTATGGACTAAAAGTCCCAGATGAAATAGAATAAATGCTTAAGGATACAATATCCACTGAAAGACTGATATGTCTGAAATAATAACATATAATCCAATTAAAAGGACCATATATGTCCACAGAAAATGTCTCATAGCCTTAAGTATAACGGTGACATCCTCTGATAAAATCCAAAAAATAAAAAAACTTTAATGAACCATAATAACGCAGAAAAACAAGTGACATAAAAATAAAACAATGTGTTTAATGTTAAAATGCCCCTGTAAGGGGAGCGGGTGGGAGGAGGGTAGCGACAAATCGGATAGGGAGAATCACTATTTACTATAATAGTAATAGCATATATATAGTAATAATATCCCTAATGTGGCTACCAAATAGCTAATTAGCCCTGTGGGTATAAGTCAGAGGTGAGCAGGACACAGTAAAGGGAGCATAGGTGGGTAAGTATGTATAGGTGTGATAGTCAAATAGTGGCAAATGGTGTAATTGCTAGTCTATCATTAGGGAGCATAAATGACCACAATCCCTAGCCAATGTCTCATGATGTGCCCAAAAGGGTAAACAGCACCAGTAGCAAGAAGACAAAGTAGACAGACAAGATGTATACAACCGTGCTCCTATGCTCCTCAGCTCAACCGGACTATAGTGGATCCGAACAGAATCAGCTCGGCTCCACAAGGAATCCCGCTCTCGGACGCCCACAAGTGACGTCACGCCCCGACGCGCGTTTCGTGTGATACTTCACACTTCATCAGGGGGGGAGGAGCCAATTCCGTGGATGCCTATGTCACGGTTATACCTGTGGCTGGAAAGGGGGCAGGGCTAGAGTGCCCAATCGGTGTACACGCTACTGCTGTGGGATGGTCTGCCAGCCAGCGTGTAAACCTTCAGAAGGAGTTAATAGTTAAATAAATAAACGCATGATGAGAGGTTCATAAAGATGTGTGTGCTGCCATGTCTATGTATACACACAGTGTACATGCATACCCCGCATTAACGTACGCAATGGGACCGGAGCATGTATGTAAAGCGAAAATGTACTTAAAGTGAAGCACTACCTTTTTTCCACTTATCGATGCATATACTGTACTGCAAACATCATATACGTGCATAACTGATGTAAATAACGCATGTGTAACAGGCTCTAAAGTGTCCCCGCTTGCGCACAGCTTCGGTACAGGTAGGGAGCCGGTATTGCTGTTCAGGACGTACTGACAGGCGCATGCGCGAGCTACCGTTTGACTATTGGGCGATATGTACTTACTCGCGAGTGTACTTAAAGTGAGTGTCCTTAAAGCGGGGTATGCCTGTACACAACACAAGACTGCAGGACTCAGGAGTGTGTATATACCCACATAAAATATCATGTCCATAACAGATGTAAATAAAGGTCTATGGGTTTTTCCAATGTATTGTTTCTTACACGTACATGTGATCTGGTAAATTACACCTGTTGTCAGGCAGTTGATAAATGTTTTAATCTGAAAGGGGGCCGTTCTACTTGTATCTAAAAATTCTTTAGTAACTGTCATTGATGAACATGCCTTACATCGGCCACAGGTATAGAACCCTTAAGGTTTCGGACCCAACCATGTTCGCTTACTGTTCTCCGTAAAGTGACTCTGAACTAGACGATCCCTCAGATTACGTGAACGTCTACTCACCATATTAAGTGAGGACTTCAGGACCTGTGATAAATCACTGTATTGGGTTAAGATATGCCAATGTTTTTGAAGACTGGCGTATAAGTCCCCATTGTTCATTAAAAGTACTGATGTATCTAATGGTCTTCTCTACGGGGGTATCAGTCTCTTGTTTCTGTGTGAGTAGATGAGATCTGCGTGTATGGAGTGCATTTTGATAGGCTCGTTTGACTGTCCCTCTACTGTGTCCCGGTGCCAGAAAACGATTCGTCATATCAGCTGATTGTGACTTAAACTCATTGATATTGAACAATTTCGTCGTAGGCGCAAGACCTGGCCTGTAGCTATGTTATTGATCATATGTGATGGATGATGGCTAGTAGCCATGAGTAGGCTATTTGTAGAGGTCGGTTTACAAAAGATCGTGCTTTCCAATCTCCCAACATCCCTTTTTGTTATTGTTAAGTCAAGAAAGTCAGCTTTCTGGTTATCACAGTGGTACGTGAGTGTCAGGTTGATGTCATTGGTATTGAGCCTATCGATGAAATCTTTTAACTGATTTTCTGTCCCATTCCATAATAGCAAGACGTCATCTATATACCTCGCCCAAAGAAGGATCTTGTCTGTGAATGCCTCATTGTTCTCTATGAATACCAGCCCAGATATAGGTTGGCATAGGTGGGAGCACATGTGGTGCCCATGGCCATTCCCTGTAACTGATGGTAAGTTTTATTGTTGAAGGTAAAGAAGTTCTTGGTAAGTACAAAATCCAAGAGTTGAATCACAAAAGCATTGTGGGTATCTGAATGGATATCACGAGCTCGTAAGAAATGTGAGACCGCCTGGAGGCCCACCTGATGTAAAATGCTTGTGTATAACCCTTCAACGTCGATGGCAACTGGGAACGTATGCTGTTCCACAAATATACCCTCTAATCTTGAGAGAAGTCTTTGGTATCTCTCAAGTAAGAGGGAAGGGAACCTACAAATTTTCTAAGGAAACGGTCTAAATAGACACTTGCATTCGATGTTATGTTGTCGATTCTAGACACTATGGGCCTACCAGGTGGTGGATCTTTGTTTTTATGAACCTTGGGTAGGTAATAAAATGTAGCCAGAGTTGGATGTTTAATGAACATGAAAGGATATTCGTTTTTAGATATCACCTTATTCTCAAGTCCATCTTTCAACATCCGTACAAGTTCATCTTGGAACTCTTTTGTCGGGTCATTCAAAAGAACTTTATAACATTTGATGTCTAATAGGAGACGTAATCCCTCTTTAACATATGCCTCTTTCTGCAATGTTACTACATTGCCCCCCTTGTCGGAGGGCTTTATGACAATACTATCGTCATTCTCCAGATTTTTTATTGCCATGGCTTCTCCATAGCTAAGATTGTGTTTCTGTGCTCCTGGTATCATAGCCATGATGTCGTTGGAAACCAGTTGTGTGAATACAGCCACGTTTGTGCATAGTATATGCTATTACTATTATAGTAAATAGTGATTCTCCCTATCCGATTTGTCGCTACCCTCCTCCCACCCGCTCCCCTTACAGGGGCATTTTAACATTATACACATTGTTTTATTTTTATGTCAGTTGTTTTTTGGCGTTATTATGGTTCATAAAAGTTTTTTTATTTTTTGGATTTTATCAGAGGATGTCACCGTTATACTTAAGGTTATGAGACATTTTCTGTGGACATTTTAATTGGCTTATATATTATTATTTCAGACATATCAGTCTTTCAGTGGATATTGTATCCTTAAGCATTTATTCTATTTCATATGGGACTTTTAGTTCATACTGTGGATATTAATATCTTTATGGTATTTACCTTGACTTTGCCTTGAGTGCAATTAATAGGGGACTGTTGTGACCTCTGTCACGTTCTTCTGTTATATTCATAGGTTTTTTCCCCGTGCACCAGGCTTACTTTATATTATTTGATATTTTGGTTTGAGCGGCGTCCCATATTCCTATTTTGCAATTGTGTTTAGGGCCATCCATTAGGCTCTTTCTAGGTGACACCAGCTCCCAGAGGTGCATTCTATTTGTAGATTTATTATTGTGTCAGCTACTGTTTATCTGTTCACGCAACGCACAACATATGATATGGCAGGCTTTTTGGCCAATAAACCCGACTTTTCCGCCTGGAAACAACAGGCTTCTAATTTATTCACTCACGTTACAACTACTAACTGATAAGGTACCGGAGGAGATTAATAAGTACTTTTCAGACTTATATAAAACCCTCAGTTCTCAAACTAAAATCTGGTGGGAAATTGAAAGCCTGGAAAACTACCTCAAATCAGATCTGGTTCCAAGGGGCTTACGAGTTTATCTCCCTCCCTCTCACCAGATTAATGATGAGGAATTTATTAATGCCTGGGAAAGCATCTTACTCACATGCTCTTGTAATTTGATACGTCTATTGATTAAACATGAGCCAAAAAAACTTGAAGCTGTTAAATCAGAAATAGACACCCTTCTGAAAGATGTAGCTACTTGACAGATACAACCAGCTTTTGAAACATTGGAAAAAAGATTAAAATTGAACATTGATAAATTAACTACAGAGATCACCGAGAGAAAGCAACGTAAGTTCATTAGAGACTTTATTGATTTTAGAGATAGGAAAATATTCAGATATAAACTTGGTCGGTTTAAGGGTAAGAATTATATTAAGAACGGCGAATCTTCTACTGAGTGAGAAGGTACAATTAGTGACAGAGATCCCGACATAGAACCAAGTGTGAAGGACAATACACTCACAGAGTATGTACCTCCACCATCCATACCCTCCCTGTCCACTACGTCTTTTTTAGTACGAATGTGCCTCAATTGCGACGTTCCAGGCCCAGAAAGACGAGAAGGGGTTCAGGTAGATCAGCTAAGGGCCCGAAACAAATGGGGTTATGTCGGGAAGACATCAAAGAAACAACCCAAGAAAACACAGGGATCCCGTCACAAATAATCAATCTGTGAAACAAATTGCTGAATTCTGACCATGTATCAGTACTGTCTAAGTGACTCACTTTTTGTCCTGTAAATAGACTGGACAAATTTGAATGTGTTAAAGATTTGCATCTATTCTCACGAAAATTATGTTTGCATAAATTTTTCAAACGTCGTCAGCGTATGACTAATCTTGACACACCACAAGAAAATCTGAGCGATAATGAACTTACCTTTCTCAAGTCCATGGAAGATCTGATAGAAGAGAATGAAAGACCCCCAGGACAGGGCCCCTTCACAAACTTAAAAGGCAAAACCACATTTATACCCCCCATAGAATCATGCACAAACATGGATGTATTCACACAACTGGCTTCCAATGACATCATGGCTATGACTCAGGAGCACAGAAACACAATCTTAGCTATGGGGAAGCCATGGCCCTAAAAGATCTGGAGAATGACGATAGTATTGTCATAAAGCCCTCCGACAAGGGGGGCAATGTGGTAATATTACAGAAAGAGGCATATGCTAAAGAGGGATTACGTCTCCTATCAGACACCAAATGTTATAAAGTTCTTTTGAATGACCCGACAAAAGAGTTCCAAGATGAACTTGTACGGATCTTGAAAGATGGACTTGAGAATAAGGTGATATCTAAAAACGAATATCATTTCATGTTCATTAAACATCCAACTCTGGCTACATTTTATTACCTACCCAAGGTTCATAAAAACAAAGATCCACCACCTGGTAGGCCCATAGTGTCTAGAATCAACAACATAACATCGAATGCAAGTGTCTATTTAGACCGTTTCCTTAGAAAATGTGTAGGTTCCCTTCCCTCTTACTTGAGGGATACCAAAGACGTTCTCTCAAGATTATAGGTTATATTTGTGGAACAGCATACGTTCCTAGTTGCCATCGGCGTTGAAGGGTTATACAGGCAGTCCTCGGTTATCCGACCCAATGGGTTACTCAAAATGGCATTGGATAGCGAAATGTTGTAAAGCGAAACACGTTTTCCCATAGGAACACTGTTTAAATGAAAGGTTCCGTTCCTGAAGGCATTTTTAATGCTAAAATACACAAAATATTTTACGCAGACAATAAGATATGCAGCACACACATAAATTATATAGTGCATATACTGTATTATATATATAATATAACATAATATATAATATAATATAAAAATATAATATATTATAGTATAATATAGTATAATATATATATTATATACACATAAACAACTTTGCAAAGCGTCGTAAGAGCGTTGGATAAGCCGTTTTTGCGTTGTAAAAATGAACATAGGTATGCATTGCATAGCGTTTGATAAGCCATTCGTTGTAAAACGAAGAGTTGTAAAACGAGGACTGCCTGTACACAAGCATTTTACATCAGATGGGCCTCCAGGCGGTCTCACATTTCTTAAGAGCTCGTGATATCCATTCAGATACCCACAATGCTTTTGTGATTCAACTCTTGGATTTTGTACTTATCAAGAACTTCTTTACCTTCAACAATAAAACTTACCATCAGTTACAGGGAATGACCATGGGTACCACGTGCGCTCCCACCTATGCCAACCTATATCTGGGCTGGTAGGAGGAAGCAGTGGTGTTCATGGAGAACAATGAGGCATTCACAGACAAGATCCTTCTTTGGGCGAGGTATATAGATGACGTCTTGCTATTATGGAATGGGACAGAAAATCAGTTAAAAGATTTCATCGATAGGCTCAATACCAATGACATCAACCTGACACTCACGTACCACTGTTATAACCAGAAAGCTGATTTTCTTGACTTAACAATAACAAAAAGGGATGATGGGAGATTGGAAAGCATGATCTTTCGTAAACCGACCTCTACAAATAGCCTACTCATGGCTACTAGCCATCATCCATCACATATGATCAATAACATAGCTACAGGCCAGGTCTTGCGCCTACAACGAAATTGTTCAAGTATCAGTGAGTTTAAGTCACAATCAGCTGATATGACGAATCGTTTTCTGGCACGGGGACACAGTAGAGGGACAGTCAAACGAGATATAGAACAGAAAATGTGCTCGATAGCGCTCTAACAAACCCCAAAAATAATAAAGTGCAAATGTGTGTAAAAAATTATTATTGCCACAATAGGAATGACAACATACACAGTGAACTAGTGCTCAAAAAAAAGTGAATGAGGCTTAACAAACGCACTTCAACCCTTGGTAAAAGACTGTTTCACTAGTCTTGCATGTTCAATTCTTCCAAAAGAACCAGAGCAGCGCAGCTTGCAGCCATGTAAAATAAAAGGACATCACATAGTACAGCAATGTCAAACGCAGTGAATGTTAATCTTGTGCAGGGCTCACAAATGGCTAATCACATAAAAGTAGCCAGAAAAGAGCAGTCATCCAACTTAGAGGGGTGGATGTTCCCAATGGATATGCAGCAACTACCAGCAAACAGTCTCCAAAAAAGAGAAGAAAACCATATAGTGTAGACGGTACTTATATTAAAAAGGTAAATATACAAATGGAGGCTTACACTTAGGATGAACAAAATAGGTGTATTCTGTAGCGGGTAACAGGTACACAGTGAGTCGCGATCTCCTGGGTTCCTCGTTGTCCTCCGCTCCTTCGGAACACTTCCTCATCCACGCCGGGGGCTCACGTCACTTCCGGTGCGTCTGAGACCTCCGGACTCGGTGGTGGGGTGTAAGGAATTCGCTCCGCAGTTTACTGGTTGCCTTACTTTGCAGACCTGTGCAGTCCTGGAGCACCTCTCCTGATGTTTGCTGCAGCCTGGATTCACTCACCAAAGCTATACACACTCCCTCTGGTATCTACTGCAGCTGTGCAGCCTATCACTGCAACCTAGACTTGCATTCATTCATTGGAGCAGTACCTTCACACCCCCTCCGGGGATTGGCCCACTGGCCTTTAAGTATTGTCTTCCCATAATGCTCCCTGCCGAGCATAGTCCTTCCTGGATGTCACTATCTGTTCTGCCACAAGCCCTCGCTTGTTCCTGTCTCTCATGCTGAAGCGGAGTATTCTCCTTGTTGTCTGCAGCTCCAGGTTTCCTAAGGCCGGCTGCTATATTCACGCAGCGGTCTGCTCCAGTCTCCTGTGTTGTAGCTGAGTACTCTTCTTGTTCACTTCAGCTCCTTGTTTCCTGTGACCGGCTGCTATATTCACGCAGCGGTCCACTCCTGTTCTCCTGTGCTGAAGCAGAGGTCTTCGTCCCTGCGTCCCTCAGCCTCCTGGATTCCTGCACTGAAGCGGATGTTTCGTCCCTGCGTTCTTCAGTCTCCTGGATTCCTGCACTGAAGCGGAGGTTTCCCTGTGTATCTTCAGCTTCCTGGTTCCTGGGGCTTACTCTTTCCCTAATCTAGAGAGGCCGTGTCCTGGTTCCTGCGCTGAGACAGAGGATTCCCTAGCCCGCTCAGGACTCTTGCGCTGTAGCACTGGTGCACCCGTGCAGCAAAGCGGTGTGCTATTCTGGTCTGCCTACCATCTCCTGTGACCAGTACCATGGGCCATGGTCGTCGCTCGCGCAGAGGCCAACCCCGCGCTCCTAAGCTGAAGCGGGGCTCTCCTGACTACCTGTTGCCGAACTCTTGCCTGAACAATGTTTATCCTGATGTCTCCTGTCCTGACCCTGGCTTTTACAACGACGACGCTGTCTTCTCCAATCCTGATCCTGCGACATATGACTACGAACTGCGCAATCCGGATCAGCCTGCGCGGTCTCAGGTCGGTGCTTTTACAACCCCACCTCAGCCTCGCGGTCCGGTCCTGGTTTGTGGCGAGCAGAACCCTGACAGTATGCTCGGCCGCACAAACTCGGACCGCCCTGTGGTGAGGGTTGGTAAGTTTCTGTCTGAAAGCCTGTCCCAGCCTGTAAACCAGTCCCAGTGTGAATACCAATTTCTATGTGAGATAATACCCCTGATTGAAGATCTGATTGTGTTTGTAGGTTTAACCCCTTTGCAAAACAAATGCCGTAATGATCTCATGATGAAGGTTTACCGCCTCCGGGACTTAAAACAATCGCTGGCCGCTTGTATTTGCTTTCCTTGTTACCCTTTAACTTGGGAAAATGTGTACCCTTTAGAATTGGACGACGCCCAAAAGGAACTCTCTTCCCTGGCCTTGTCTTTAGACATTTATATAGCAAAAGAGGACCCTCTCCTCATGTTGGCTGATGCCCAAAAAACACTCCATATCCTTTCCATGACATTGGACATTTGCATAAAGGAACAGGATCCTCCCCTCGCCAGCTTCGCTGCCGCTTGGCTGTATCCCTGGTCTACCACGGATCCTTGCCCTGAGTGTATGCCCGGGTTCCCTGACACCAATGATATGTTTTCGTTAACCCCTGCCGATCAGTCCTGTGAGGTCCCCCTGGAGAATACATATGTTGCTCTACCCAGCACTAATGTTCTTGTATCAGAGAATAAGTTCATTAGTTCTCCTATTTGTAGCTCAGAAGTCCTTTCTCTAGGTCTTGAGGGTTTTCCAGCTTTAACCCCTGCCGAACAGTCCTGTGAGGTTCCCCTGGAGAATACATATGTTTCACTAGCCAACACTAAGGTTCTACTATCAGAGAATAAGTCCCTTTGTTCCCCTATTTCTAACTCCGAATCTGTCACTCCAGCTCTTCAGGGTTTTCCAGCTTTAAACTCTGCTAGGCAGTCCTGTGCGCTTTCCCCGTCAGAGAAAGAATCCCTAAGTTCTGTTCCCAGGGTTATTTCTGTATTAACCTCTGTGGGGCAGCTCTCTGAGTTTCCTTTGGTAAATCCCTGTTCTCTGTCAGCCATGGTCACGCCCCTAGCTTCAGAGGAGAGATTCCTGGTCTGTCCTAATACAGAGAGAAGATTACCTATGTTTTACTCTCAGGCATTGTCTGCATTAACCCCTGTAAATTCTTGCTGCCTCCAAGTTAATGCCTTCGTTTTAGCCTCAGAGAATGAGTCCACAAGTCAGACAGCAGAGGTTGCATTGAGGGATTCCCATAACCGTACGGAGTCCCTAGATATTCTTTGCTATAAATCCCCTGCTTCAGCTCAAGTTTCCGCAGTTTCGTCTCTGGAGACTTCGGCTAAAGTTCTGGTTCCTGATAAATGTATTCAGGAGTCAGGTTTTTCCCTAAGCTTGCTCGCAGAGTTCCTTCTCCCGGGTGTTTCGCTGAACCAGCCTGTCGCCCACATAGCGGTGATCCCTGCTTCAGCGCATAGTTCCCACATTATGGAGTCTGCAGTAATTTCTGGTTTCCCAGACATTCCTTACCAAATACCTACTTCAGAGACCAGTACAGTTATGATTCACCCCCGTGTACTGTCTGAGTTCTCCTCTTTAAGCTTAGGGTTAAAAGCATACAGTAGTCTGTATGTCCCTCCTGGGGTTCATATTATGTTCCCAGGAATGTTTGCTGACGCACGGTTTTCTCCCCAAAGTGACGCTTTTTCATATAGATTAGTAAAAAGCTTGCACACTGTATCCCTTTTCGCTGAATTGTGTCTTACTAGTTTTGAGACTCTGAGAGGTAATGATTCTCCTTCTGATTCTGAAGCTCTTCCTACAAGGAGTATCCTGATTGGGGGTCCCCCTGATTTCTCTGTCCAGGCTAATTCTCCAGGGATCAGCATATCTGTGGTCACTTCCTTAGTACTGTCTGAGGTCACCATGCATATATTACAAGTCCTGGGGTTTAAATCTGAGCTATTTAGCTGTCCTGCCTTTGCTGAAACCCAGTCCCTCAGTACTGTGTCTAAATATGCCCCAACAAACATGGGGTTACTCTGAAAAGAAATGAAAACTCCTGTCTTAAAGGGTATTTTTTCTCACATGTCCAGCAAATCTAGAACCTCAGTAATTGTTTCTAAGTCACTTATCAAAATATCTGATTTTTTCTCTAATCAAACCCAGACACCCTCACTATCGGTTAGGAGTCCTGTGATCAGAGATTTTGCACTAGAAAACACACCAATTCATGTTTTTGTCAGGTTAGGTACCCCTGTGGTTAGGGCCATTGCAGTTTCGGATAAGACTCCTTGTACTCCTAAGGTGCCTGTCATTAAGAGTTTTCATAGTTCATACTTGCTGCTTGTTGATTCTCAGGGCCCTGTCACTGAGGTACAGACTTCAGCTTCTGATGTTAGCTTCCCTCCCACCACTACCCTGGCTCTGCCTTTTTCTCAAGCTACTGATTTGAAGATCCCAAGGACTATTCCTGATTCACTGACAATATTATCTCCCAATGAAGATTTCCCAGTATTGGAGAGCTCTACTGTTGTTTGCTTCTCTGCTCCTGCTAAACCATGGTTTTGTCCCTCGGAATTTTCGGTTGCCCCTATTATTTCCTCTCAGTTGGAAATACTCTGTACGTATCCCAAGATTTCGGTCCCTATGCCTGGTTTACTGCTTGCCTTGTCACCTTCCATACCAATACCGGGAGATGCTTCCAACCAACCTATACCCTTACTAACCATTACCTGGGAGCCTTCTAGAGGAAAAATTCCTCGCAAATTCCAACATGCAGTGGTCAGCCAAGACTTTTTCTGTTACAAAGTTCCTCCTGGTGTATTCGATCAACTATCAGGGCCGCTGATCCTAGAGTCCGGTTCATTTATTAAAGACTGGGCTTCCTGTAGGGGTTCTCCTGCCGTTTCTGCTCTGGAACCCTCTGGTTCTTCACAGCCCTGGATTTCCAAGTCATTTTGCGAGGCGAGCCATGTACCAAAGATGTTTCTTCCATCAATCTCATATCCTAGAACTGTACTCACCAAAGAACTGCTCGTTTACGGATGCCCTTTCCACCTAAAGAATTTTAGGAACAACTCAATGTCCCCAAGACCCATGGATGGTCCTGTCTGGCCGCAGTTCTCACCGGGGGGTGGGGGTACACTAAGGACTAACCACGAGTCTCTGGACCACGACTCTAACCCCAATTCTAGACGGTTCAGCAACAATTCCCGGTCCCCCAACTCTAGGTGTGCTCATGTTCGCCCGGAGGTCTCGCGTGAAGGGGGGGTACTGTAAGGAATCCGCTCCGCAGTTTACTGGTTGCCTTACTTTGCAGACCTGTGCAGTCCTGGAGCATCTCTCCTGATGTTTGCTGCAGCCTGGATTCACTCACCAAAGCTATACACACTCCCTCTGGTATCTACTGCAGCTGTGCAGCCTATCACTGCAACCTAGACTTGCATTCATTCATTGGAGCAGTACCTTCACACCCCCTCCGGGGATTGGCCCACTGGCCTTTAAGTATTGTCTTCCCATAATGCTCCCTGCCGAGCATAGTCCTTCCTGGATGTCACTATCTGTTCTGCCACAAGCCCTCGCTTGTTCCTGTCTCTCATGCTGAAGCGGAGTATTCTCCTTGTTGTCTGCAGCTCCAGGTTTCCTAAGGCCGGCTGCTATATTCACGCAGCGGTCTGCTCCAGTCTCCTGTGTTGTAGCTGAGTACTCTTCTTGTTCACTTCAGCTCCTTGTTTCCTGTGACCGGCTGCTATATTCACGCAGCGGTCCACTCCTGTTCTCCTGTGCTGAAGCAGAGGTTTTCGTCCCTGCGTCCCTCAGCCTCCTGGATTCCTGCACTGAAGCGGATGTTTCGTCCCTGCGTTCTTCAGTCTCCTGGATTCCTGCACTGAAGCGGAGGTTTCCCTGTGTATCTTCAGCTTCCTGGTTCCTGGGGCCTACTCTTTCCCTAATCTAGAGAGGCCGTGTCCTGGTTCCTGCGCTGAGACAGAGGATTCCCTAGCCCGCTCAGGACTCTTGCGCTGTAGCACTGGTGCACCCGTGCAGCAAAGCGGTGTGCTACTCTGGTCTGCCTACCATCTCCTGTGACCAGTACCATGGGCCATGGTCGTCGCTCGCGCAGAGGCCAACCCCGCGCTCCTAAGCTGAAGCGGGGCTCTCCTGACTACCTGTTGCCGAACTCTTGCCTGAACAATGTTTATCCTGATGTCTCCTGTCCTGACCCTGGCTTTTACAACGACGACGCTGTCTTCTCCAATCCTGATCCTGCGACATATGACTACGAACTGCGCAATCCGGATCAGCCTGCGCGGTCTCAGGTCGGTGCTTTTACAACCCCACCTCAGCCTCGCGGTCCGGTCCTGGTTTGTGGCGAGCAGAACCCTGACATGGGGGTGGGTCCTCGGTGTTCTCTCTCTGGGTACTATCTGACTAGACACTCTACGCGTTTCGCCGTTATGTGCATACGGCTTCGTCAGAAGTGATGGTTGGCTGCATACTAAGACTTTAAATACCCTTAAGCCCTACCCCCTAATAACATATCATTGGCTGTCTAATACAATCGTCATGTATGTAGATAGAGTGGGCGGATCAGTCTCTCTAATTGGACACATATTAGATATTACAATACAATATAAAATACCTCAAGCTCAGAAAAATTAAAAACCTTAGTCCCTTTAGGACTGAATGTTGATATCGAACTTGGAGTCTTCCTTTGAAATTATCTTGAATTATCTTCTTTTATTATTTTATGTTGATATATTGTATAAGATAAGTTTAATATATGTATACTGATATGTGTTTTTCTGATCTTTTGCAAGATAAACCTCAATCGTCGAATGTTTTAATAAATATGCCCAATTATGATTATAGGGTTAATATATGAAGTTAAGATGCGCGAATCGATATTTAGAATAATTCGGATTTGCTTACGCACAGATGTATAGTATATGCAAGATACTACCATTCTAGGGACAGTTTTAATATGTTTTAATATGTTCTATATGCGCCCTATGTGGCTATCCGTGTTTTGTTTTAATATGAGCCGTTAATTTCTCTGAGCTTGAGGTATTTTATATTGTATTGTATAATTTTTCTGAGCTTGAGGTATTTTATATTGTATTGTAATATCTAATATGTGTCCAATTAGAGTGGGCGGATCAGTCTCTCTATCTACATACATGACGATTGTATTAGACAGCCAATGATATGTTTTTAGTGTTTAGGGCTTAAGGGTATTTAAAGTCTTAGTATGCAGCCAATCATCACTCCTGACGAAGCCGTATGCACATAATGGCGAAACGCGTAGAGTGTCTAGTCAGATAGTACCCAGAGAGAGAACACCGAGGACCCAACACCGAGTCCGGAGGTCTCAGACGCACCGGTAGTGACGTGAACCCCCGGCGTGGATGCGGAAGTGTTCCGGAGGAGCGGAGGACAACGAGGAACCCAGGAGGTCGCGACTCACTGTCTACCTGTTACCTGCTATAGAATACGCCTATTTTGTTCATCCTAAGTGTAAGCCTCCATTTGTATATTTACCTTTTTAATATAAGTACCGACTACACTATATGGTCTTCTTCTCTTTTTTGGAGACTGTTTGCTGGTAGTTGCTGCATATCCATTGGGAACATCCACCCCTCTAAGTTGGATGACTGCTCTTTTCTGGCTGCTTTTATGTGAGTAGCCATTTGTGAGCCCTGCACGAGATTTACATTCACTGTGTTGGACAGTCAAACGAGCCTATCAAAATGCACTCCATACACGCAGACCTCATTTACTCACACAGAAACAAGAGACTGATACCCCAGTAGAGAAGACCATTACATTCATCAGTACTTTTAATGAACAATGGGGACTTATACGCCAGAGTCGTCAAAAACATTGGCAAATCTTAACCTAAGACAGTGATTTTATCACAGGTCCTGAAGTCCTCACTTAATATGGCGAGTAGACGTTCACGTAATCTGAGGATCGTATTGTTCAGAGTCACTTTACGGAGAACAGTAAGCAAACATGATTGGGTATGAAACCTTAAGGGTTCTATACCTGTGGCCGATGTAAGGCATGTTCATCAATGACAGTTACTAAAGAATTTTTAGATACAAGTAGAACGGCCCCCTTTCAGATTAAAACATTTATCAACTGCCTGACAACAGGTGTAATTTACCAGATCACATGTACAGTACGTGGAAGAAACAATACATTGGAAAAACACATAGACCACTCAAAAATAGGGTTCTTGAACATCTGGGTTCAATACGCAACCATCGCGATACACCTGTTGCCAGGCATGTGAATAACGAACATGGGGGCAACATTCATGTCCTTAGCTTTATAGGCATAGAACATGTCCCGTGGGGCCCCAGACGTGGGGACTGGGACCGTAAGCGATTACAGAGGGAATGTAGGTGGATTCATACCTTAGGAACACTTGCACCTAATGGTATGAACGAGGGCTTTATTTACACCTCGTTCATTCAAACTCACCATAGGGTCATTCCACTCTACTATTGGGCTGCTCTGTGATATGGGTTCTCAATTTTATTAGTGGGATCCAGGGATGTAGCTTAATCTTACAGACCCGTTTTGTCCTTCGGAACGGGCCACATAGTATAGTACAGTCCTACACCAGACTCTTTGCCATCAGTGGATATCACATCTGCAGCCCATATTTCGCTATTTAACATGTTGTACCTATGGTGAGCTATATGTCAACCCATCTCCTCTGTACTGTATGTACACACAATATGCGTGTGTATGCCTTTATCTGTTATGGACATGATATTTTATGTGGGTATATACACACTCCTGAGTCCTGCAGTCTTGTGTTGTGTACACTGTGCGTATACATAGACATGGCAGCACACTCATCTTTATGCACCTTTCATCATGCGTTTATTAATTTAACTATTATCTCCTTCTGAAGGTTTACACGCTGGCTAGCAGACCATCCCACAGCAGTAGCGTGTACACCGATTGGGCACTCTAGCCCTGCCCCCTTTCCAGCCACAGGTATAACCGTGACATAGACATCCACGGTATTAGCTCCTCCCCCCCTGATGAAGTGTGAAGCATCACACGAAACGCGCATCGAGGTGTGACGTCACTCGTGGGCGTCCGAGCTTGTGGAGACGAGCTGCCTCTGTTGGAATCCACTATAGTCCGGTTGAGCTGAGGAGCATAGGAGCATGGTTGTATACATCTTGTCTGTCTGCTTTGTCTACTTGCTACTGGTGCTGTTTACCCTTTTGGGCACATCATGAGACATTGGCTGGGGATTATGGTCATTTATGCTCCCTAATGATAGACTAGCAATTACACCATTTGCCACTATTTGACTATCACACTTATACATACTTACCCACCTATGCTCCCTTTACTGTGTCCTGCTCACCTCTGACTTATACCCACAGGGCTAATTAGCTATTTGGTAGCCACATTAGGGATATTATTACTACTGTATATATATGCTATTACTATTATAGTAAATTCTCCCTATCCGATTTGTCGCTACCCTCCTCCCACCCGCTCCCCTTACAGGGGCATTTTAACATTAAACACATTGTTTTATTTTTATGTCACTTGTTTTTCGGCGTTATTATGGTTCATTAAAGTTTTTTTATTTTTTGGATTTTATCAGTGGATGTCACCGTTATACTTAAGGCTATGAGACATTTTCTGTGGATATATATGGTCCCTTTAATTGGATTATATGTTATTATTTCAGACATATCAGTCTTTCAGTGGATATTGTATCCTTAAGCATTTATTCTATTTCATCTGGGACTTTTCGTCCATACTGTGGATATTAATATCTTTATGGTATTTACCTTGACTTTGCCTTGAGTGCAATTAATAGGGGACTGTTGTGACTTCTGTCACTTTCTTCTGTTATATTCATGGCCTACTAATCAGTACTGATACAATATTTCATGCAGGACAAAGACCCACAACCTGGAGAGTTAGCCTTTTCTTTTCCAAAACCTCTTGAACTTAGGCCAACGACCACCATCTATGTTTGAACGAGCCCACAGTTCCGCCAGAACAAGGGAGAGGTCGCTGGAAAAAATGCGTGCAATCGGGCCGGACTACAGGCATACCCCGTTTTAAATACACCCGTTTTACGTACACTCGCAAGTACGTACACTTTTTTTTAACTGCACCATACCCCTGTGTACGTACTCAGTGCTTCGCGAGTACGAACACCAGGGGGCGGGGCGCGTGCACGGCGGCGTGCGCTTGCGGTGGCGTGCGCACCTCTGCATAACTAACCTTCCTTCAATGTTGTCCAACGGAGCGAGCGGGAGTGCAGGGGGCGGCGCGCGTGCACGGCTGCGTGCGCACTTCTTCATTGTCTCCCCTCCTTGAAGCTCCTTCAGTCATCATTCACAGAGCGGGAGAGGAGGGGGGAGTGGAGGGGGCGGCGCGCGCACGGCTGCAGGTTGCGTGCGCACATCTTCCTCGTCTCCCCTCCTTGAAGCTCCTTCTGTCTTCTCTCACGGAGCGGGAGAGGAGGGGGGAGTGCAGGGGGCGGCGCGCGTGCACTGCTGCGGCTGCGTGCGCATTTCTTAATAGACTCCTCCTCCTGTCTCCTCGAACGGAGCAGAAGTGGAGGAAGGAGGGGGGAGTGCAGGGGGCGGCGCGCGAACGGCTGCGGCTGCGTGCACACCTCTTAATTGACTCCCCCTCCTGTCTTCTCCAACGGAGCAGAAGTGGAGGAAGGAGGGGGGAGTGCAGGGGGTGGCGCGCGCACGGCTGCGTGCGCACCTCTTAATTGACTCCCCCTCCTTCTGTCTTCTCCAACGGAGCAGAAGTGGAGGAAGGAGGGGGGAGTGCAGGGGGTGGCGCGCTGCACTGCTGCGGCTGCGTGCGCACCTGTTAATATGCTCCCCCTTCTTCTGTCTTCTCCAACATCTGCCAGCACTAGTAAGAAAAAAAAATCAGCTGACATTAAAACATTTCTTTCAATAAAGCCTACTGTATTTATTTTGGTTACAAATGCATTCTTTACATCAGTTATGCACGTATATGATGTGTGCAGTACAGTACATGCATTGTAAAGTGGAAAAAAGGTCGTGCTTCACTTTAAGTACATTTTCACTTTACATACATGCTCCGGTCCCATTGCGTATGTTAAAGTGGGGTATGCCTGTATAGTACCATCTGTGTAATATTTTGACATTAGTCTCTCTAATAAGGGAGTACCTGGATCATTTAGCCATTCTCGCAAATATATCATTCCAATCATCTTCCTTGAACTCTTGTCCGATGTCCCTTTCCCAACTCAGTATGTTTTTATCCTTGAGAATGTTAGATGGAGCAATTATAGTTTGGTAAAGTAGTGCTACTGTCTCTTTGTAATAAGTGGAATTCATATACAGGTGTTTAAATGTCGTAAGTGGTCTAGAGAGATCTTTCTTGTCTCTAAACAAGGATGCATAGTGTCTTAGTTGCATATGTTTAAAGGTATGCCTGATGGGTACATTGTACTGTCTGGATTTCTGTGAATGTCTTCACCTTGTTCCCAATAACCATATCCCTTATCCTGGTTATTCCCATCCTGCGCCAGACCATAAAAGTTCCTATTTGGTGAGCAGGTGGGAAGTCTGGGTTATCTACTAAAGGGGTTAGCGGGGACGGTATAGTTGAAATGTTTTTTGTTTGTAGATAGTGTCCCAAACGTTCAGTGAGGGCCCTATAACTGGGTTTTTATGGGCCTAGGTGGGTCTCTTAGATTTTTCTAACCACAAGAGAACGTCCATATTTGAAGTTTCAGCTTCCGATTTTTCTATATTGACCCACAGGTTTTGTTTTTTTCCCCTGCTAGGGCCCAGTAAATCAGAGGGCTAAACCTGGCGGCTTTGTAGTAACACATGAGATCTGACTGAGTAAGGCCCCCCAAGATAGTCGGTTTAATCATGGTGCTCCTCTTACGTCTGGGTTTTTTCCCGTGCCAAATTAAATCTGTTACCACTTTCTCTAAGTCTCTAATATGGTGTATAGGGACCTCCACTGGGAGAACCTGAAAGAGATATAAAATGCTTGGCAGCAGATTCATCTTAACCAACGCTATGTGGCCCAACCATGATAATTAGAATGAGTCCCATGTTTTGAGATCTTTCTTCAAAGTTCTCATATATGGTGGGTAATACATACCATAGTTTTTAGTGTATGTTTTAGGTATAGAAACCCCAAGATATTTTAGTTTGTCCGGTTTTATTCCATTTTATTGGAAATTGTTGTTTAATATTAACAAGATTTTCTGGAGATATGTGTAGGCTTAAGGCCTCTGATTTTGATGGGTTAATCTTTTAAGTGTTCCTTGTTTACTTTTCGTGTTATTTAGTTTGTCTAGCTATTTATTTAAACCTGATGCAGGGGGCAGCGGCCTACAAAAAAATGTGTGCCCATTTATTGGTACACCTGAAGAAAAGGTTGGCCACCCCTGCTTTAGTGAATCTGGCAACAAATCTCCACAATAGAGGCAACAAAGGGAAATTGTCTTCTTCGAAGGGGTTATAAAGCAAGACAAATTGACTTAAGATTATCTATGGGAATTTAAATCCCTGACATTTCCTTGTTCTGTTCAATAGAAGAGAGAGAGAATGGTGAGACACGTGAGAACAAAGTCTGTTTATCTGTGAGATAATTAAAAGATTTTATAGTGGCTAGGTCTATTGTTTTATCATCAGAAGCACAAATATAAGGCAATAACAAGCACCCAGGTTCACTGCCATATACTGCAACATATTGGAATAGTTTGCTGATAGTTACTGAACATATGCCACAACAGGCGTTGTGTACTCTATTTAAATTCGTATAGATGCTAAACCAGTCTATTTCTTTATTACATTCTAATAGAATGAAATAACCATGACAAGCTATAATTTGGTCAATTATATGTTTTCTTATAGGATATGCTGGTTGAATTATGTTCTGGTCCTTGTGTTGCTTTGGAAATTCAAGAAGCTAATGCTCCAAAACGCTTCAGGGATTATTGTGGACCTACAGATCCTGTAAGTACATAGTTTGACTACAAAGTTCTGAATTTGGATTTGATTGAACATTTCCTTTACAGTTTGTTTCCACGCTCTTTGAAATTGTATTTTATATGAATGTAGATGCATATTCTTCTCCTACATGCTATACTAAGGGCCCTATTCAACATGCTCTGACGGGGCGGATCACTCCGTTATCGGGAAAAAACTCCCATTGACTTCAAACAACCGCTTCAGACTACTGTGTATATTGAATACCCCATACATTTTGAAGGTCAAACGTAAGATTTTTATTATTCAGCAAGAACAAAAAGTTAGAACATGACTTGAAAACTGTAAGTGGAAGTGTATTGTTTTGACTGGTTCACTGCTTTATCTATTCTCTCATACAATATATCGATTTAAGGAATCCGGCATTATTATTATTTATGATTTATAGGTTCTTGCATATACACTCCTATATTGAAATCCTTGCATTTAGCTCATTTACTCATTAAGTTTTTTATCTTTTTTTTATCACCCATCAGTTGTTTTTTTTTTGTATTATTATTATATTCTTTGGTACCTTATTATATTCTTTGGTACCTTATGTACCTTTGGTACCTTAAGTTTAACTTGTGATTTGGTTTATATGTTTTAGTTCGTTTCCAGCCCGTTGTTGCTAGCATTTACATTGCCCCCATTTCAGTGATTTTATGTAAAATGTTTGCTGTGGAGAGGTACAGGTGTCACCTAACAGGTTAATTTATGTTTGTCTGTGGAACTAATCTGGTCACCAATCAGGGCACTGTTACAATGGTCACGAACTGCTATTTGAGCCCTGCACCAGCATTAGCCATCCAAGCATATCCCTGGGGAAGTGGGAGGAGCCCCACAAAACGCGTAGGATGAAGCAACCAAGGCATGCTTGATAGAAAGGTCGTTGATACGGCCGACACAACAGAATCAGGGCCAGCAACTCATAGAACTGAATGGAGGGAAGCGTCCGGCTCACAGGATAAGCGAACACTGAGCGAAGGACTTTATTCTTTCCATGCAAAATGTAACCATTCAAATGATGTGTGCAATCTTGAATTTTATGTTTGTTATCTGATTACATTTTTTATTATGCCATTGGAAGCGTTTTTACGCTCATATATATGGACAAAAGTCCATTTGGGGCATTCTGACTTTTGTCCAGGCTTTTTAAAACACAGTCTTCTAGGGTAAAAATAGAGCAAAAAAGCAGGTTTTTAGGTTCCCATGCTTTTGCCTGCTTTTAGTCTTCCCATGGAGTGGGACTGCAGCATATAAACAAACAGAATATAAATAAAATCCTAGCTCAACTGAGCTCTAACTAGACAGTTCACAGGACCCTCTCTTACAGTTGGGCGGCTTGTCCGCTTGCCAACTAAACAAAACATATCAAGGTTATGCAGTGAGAAAAAGGCAATAAACTCTACCTTGCAATTTTAGACACTCTCTGATTCTCGTGACATCAGCCCAGCCTCCATGCTCTTAGGGCAGAGACAGTTTTTTTTTTTTTTTTTCAGACGGCAGCAGTCTTAGCAATATCCTACATATGTGTTATTTTTAAATAAAACCGTTATGTAGTATTAGATAATACTTTAGTTTTAAATTAAACTCTTAATGTAATTTTTTATGTGTTTTAATATACTGAGCATCTTTTGATTTCTTTAGCAGACTTTAGCCCACCTCCTCATCAGTGCAAGATCTTTGTAACACATTCCTGTTTGTGATCATTTGTTTCCAATATTTCCAGCCATTTGAGCTGTAACTGTAACAATAGATTGTTACTTTATTACAGTGGTTTTCAACCGGGGTTCCGCAAGCACCCCTCAGGGGTTCCGTGGCCACCAGGGGGGGGAGAGCTGGGACAACTCTCCCGTGCTGTCCCAGGCCCGTCATCACCCCCACACAGCAGTGAGCCGGCTTCAGCAACAGCATATATATATATATATATATATATATATATGCACATATACCTAACCCATGCACACATCTGCATAAACTCCCGTACACTGCACATATAGTATTTATACCCATACAGCAATATATATACCTGTTGCATATACACAGACACACTCATACACATAGTTACATAGTAGATGAGGTTGAAAAAAGACAGCGTCCATCAAGTTCAACCTATGCTAAATTTAGACAACAGATATTTTATCCTATATTTATACTTACTTATTGATCCAGAGGAAGGCAAAAAACTCCAGAGTCATATCATCCAATGATATCTCATAAGGGGAAAAAACAGACACACGTATACAAACATACACTAGATACAGGGGTCACCAAACCAGTCCTCAAGAGCCGCACACAGGCCAGCTTTTATGGATATTCCTGTTTCAGCACAGGTGGCTCAATCAGTGCCTCAGTGCTTGAGCGCTGAAACAGGGATATCCATAAAAGTTGGCCTGTGTGCGGCTGTTGAGGACTGGTTTGGAGACCCCTGCACTAGAAGATGCCTAGAAAAGAAGCAGTTACACTCTTCACTTGGAGAAGCTCAGCAGGCTGAGGCAAGGGAAAAATGTCAGTCGCCTCCCTCCCTCTTGTTGCAGAAGACTGCTCAGAAGCAGCAGTCACAGAAGGGGTGATGTATCAAGGCAATTTTGGAGGAAAATTTAAGAAAAGTGCGTGACTTTCACCTTGCATCTCTTTCCGTCAATGTATCAAGATCTTTGCTTCAAGTTTTACGCCATGTGCATCAGTGATTTGGGAAGTGTCAATAGGAGCAATTAGGGAGGAGTTGTATCAAAGTCTATCTCCGTTTGCCATTTGTTCATCTTGTATTTGCGTAAAAAAATCTGCCAGGTCCAAGGTGAGAAACTAAGACAAGAAAAGTAAACCCAGTTGTGGGCATTCTTGCTCCCTGGATGGGTATATTATGACTCGTAAAATACACAGTTTAATGGTATAATCAATTAAAATGAAGGGTATTAAAATAAAACAACGACGTGGAGTTTATCCCTCTGAAAACACTATGATAGGTGTTGGGATAATTCTTGTATGAAAATGGTGTTCTGGGCTCTAGTATAAGTCCAGACTCCCTGGGTTATGATGCCCATCAAAAGATACAATCTAATATCCCTATGAGGAAAGGGGATAATAGAGACAATTAAAGCAAACTGCTTGGAAGTGCACATATGTGTCTAGATCCAGTATGAGTCCTCAAAAATATATAATTGGGTTGATAAATATAGATAGAGTGATAAGACACAATATCATGGGGATTAACCTTCTCCTGGTTTATGATAAAGCCAGTAGCCGTGGCTAGCAGACAGTAGAATATTTAATGGAAATAAGTAAATGAAGGTTATAGTTCTCCTATGTAATGGTCTTAAAAGTGTATATACAGGCATACCCCGGTTTAAGGACACTCACTTTAAGTACACTCGCGAGTAAGTACATATCTCTAAATAGGCAAACGACAGATCACGCATGCGCCTGTCAGCATGTCCTGAACAGCAATACCGGCTCCCTGCCTGTACCGAAGCTGTGCGCAAGCGGGGAGACTATAGAGCCTGTTACACATGTGTTATTTACATCAGTTATGCACGTATATGATGATTGCAGTACAGTATATGCATCGATAAGTGGGAAAAAGGTAGTGCTTCACTTTAAGTACATTTTCACTTTACATACATGCTCCGGTCCCATTGCGTATGTTAATGCGGGGTATGCCTGTACTAGTATCAATAAATGACATAAACTGCACACTTGGGCACCCAGACTCACATGCACGTGGTGGGTTTCTTACTGAAGCCGCACACGGTGTCACTTACACACCGGCGGTTCCCTGTAGAGCGGGAGACTCGGCGGTCATAGCCTACTGGGCACCATAACCCAGGGAGTCTGGACTTACACTAGAGCCCGGAACTCCATTTTCATACAGTAATTACCCCAACACCTATCATTGTGTTTTCAGAGGGATAAACTCTACGTCGTTGTTTTAATTTAATAGCCTTTATTTTAATTGATTTATACTGTACCATTAAACTGTGTATTTTAAGAGTCATAATATACCCACCCTGGGAGCTAGAATGCCCACAACTGTGTTTACTTTTCTTGTCTTAGTTTATCCTCTACCCATTTACCCAGAGGTCCACCTCTCCCTTTGCATATTTATTAGCTGAGCGGGGGCGCCCCTCTTTTGATATAGGTCCAAGGTGACGGAAACTTATCTTACTAAAAAAATTTGTAAAATATAAGGAATGCTTCAGTCAAAACAAACTTCTTTGAGCACTTTCTTTACTTTGATACTGTACATCTCTCCCAGAGACCTTTGTGGCTACTTCAATGAAGCTATAATGGAAGGCAAAGCTTTCCATGACTGAGGGGCCCAAGATACAGCAAGAGTAAACTTTAGCTGCATCATATTATCAAGGAACATAGTTTTCCTGGCAACGTTGTGATTTTTGCACTCTGACCCACCCCCTATGCTTTGTCAATAAATAACAAATGTATAAGTAATAGTTGACTTTCTACCTTGCTCCTGCTACTGAATCAACCTGAGATCACAAAGAGGTGCAATGTAAGAAAGATTTCTCAAAACCAAGCATGGTAACCATATAAGGCAGTGCATAACTACACAAAGAAGGTAGTAGTAGGTGTGTGCAGCAAAACTGGTAGTAAACTAGCTAATTCATATTTGGTAAAACTATGCAGAGCAATTATCAAAGTCTTCCTGCTCCAGAACTGATGCTCTTTTCCACCACTTCTTTACTCAGTGGTTATGATAAAGGATAATGGGTCCCTTGAAGTTACATTAGTGCCTAAACTATGTTCTCTTGTAGTTAATTGATTTTTTTATTTTAAAGGCAGGCTACTCCATAATTAATAAAACTGTAAACTGAATATTTTCATCTAAGGGTAAAACTATGTGTATTTTAATAATTTTTTTTTTTTTTTTACTAGAGCCAAAGCAAACTTTGCATTTGTCTATTGTTTTAGGTAACTATCTTGCTTTAATAGATTTCTAAATACACCCTGAGGAAGTAACCATGGTAGATAAAAAGAAAATGTACAGTACCCAGTGACCTTGGGAATTAATTATTAAATAAACATAGAAAAGTACAAACTTATTCTCTAATAGTCTTCCCCATGAATCACACTCTTAAATGTGCAATCTCACCAGGGCCAGTGACATTTTCCCCAGGGACCAGGACTAGACTCCACCTTGTTGAGCGGGGAGGTGAGTGGGGAAGAATTGGTGCTAACAAGCTGTTCAGCTCTCTGTTTCTCCCCCCTATTACTCACTCCCCTCCCACTCTCCTACTGTACATGTCTCTCTTAGGCCGCGTCTGGGTGATTGCATGCGCTGGAGGGCCCGTGGCGTCATGCTCGGATGTAGCTGGGGCGATTCCTGGCCTGCAGGGTTGCGCATATGGGGTGTGCTGGGGGGCATGCTCGTGACGTCACGTGAACGGTTCGCCTTCATTAGCTGAACCGCGCACGTGACCGGGGCACCTCGCGACAAAGACACGTGTCTACCAATGTGCGTGCGCGCAGTATGAATGCTACAATTGAGTTGAATTGTTTTGATCGTGCAGCTTGGGCGCTCTCACCCTGGATGCGGCCTTGCTCTCCCACCTTCCCTCTCTTACTCTCTCATCCTTCCTTCCCTCTCTCTCACTCTCATTCACTCTCCACTACCGCTTTCTCTCTCATTCCCCTCCTCACTCTGCTCTCTCTTCCTGCCCACTCTCACCCCTCCCTCTCTCTCCACTCTTTCTCACCCCCTCTCCCTACCTGTGTGGTGCATGGTTCATCCGGGCCAAACCTGACAGGGCCTAATGAATGAGCGTGGTGGTAATTGACAGAGGGAGAGGAGAGAGGGGGGTGAGTGAGGAAAAGAGGGAGTAAGAGTGAGAAGCAGGGGAGAGAAATACATGCGAGGCGGAAGGGGGAGACGGAAAGGAGAGAAATACATGGGGAAGGGGGGGGGAAGAGATGGGGAATCGTGAGGTGTTAAATGGGGGGGAGGGGGCGGTGGGGCAATACCGCTGACACGTGGGGGGGGCCCTGCTTTAAATATTTGTCCCGGGCCCCACGATTTCTGTTGGCGGTCCTGCCGCCAACAGCGGGGGACAGGAGGTACTGGCGTCCCAGGCCCTGTGAGTCAGGGGGGCACGGCACCCATGCCCCTCGATAAATTCCGTCGGCCGGAAATGCAAAGTGAGGCCCGCCTCTTCCTGCATGGAGCACGTAGTGAGTACTGCTCTATGCCTTTCTTGCTTCCCCCTTGCCCCCACTGCTCCGATTTCCCCCCCCTGCTCCGATTCCCCCACCCCTTTCCGATTCCCCCCCACCCCTTTCCGATTCCCCCCCCCCTCATTCCGATTTCTCCCCCCCCCCCCCCTTCGTTCCGATTTCCACCCCTGGCTCCGATTCCCTCCCCCTGCTCCGATTCACTCCCTTACTCCGATTCACCCCCCCCCCCCCCGTTCTGATTTCCCCTGTATCTATGTGAGAGTGTGTGAGAGTGTTGTGAGAGAGTGTGTAAGAGAATGTGTGTGTGTAAGAGAGAGAGAGTGTGTGTGTGTGTGTGTGTGTGTGTGTGTGTGTGTGTGTGTGTGTGTGTGTGTGTATGTGTGTGAGAGTCTGAGAGAGTGAGAGAGTGTGAGAGGGGCAGAGTGTGAGAGGGGCAGAGTGTGAGAGGGGCAGAGTGTGAGAGGGCAGAGTGTGAGAGGGGCAGAGTGTGTGAGAGAGTCTGAGAGTGGGAGAGAGTCTGAGAGTCTGAGAGTGGGAGAGAGTCTGAGAGTGGGAGAGAGTCTGAGAGTCCTGAGAGTGGGAGAGAGTCTGAGAGTGGGGAAGAGAGAGAGTCTGAGAGGGGGAGAGAGAGAGTCGGAGAGGGAGAGAGAGGGAGAGAGAGGGTGAGAGAGGGAGAGTCTGAGAGAGGTAGAGTCTGAGAGAGGGAGAGTCTCAGAGGGGGAGAGTCAGAGGGGGAGAGTCAGAGGGGGAGAGTGAGAGAGGGAGAGAGAGGGGGAGAGGAGAGAGAGGGGGAGAGAGAGAGAGAGGGAGAGAGTCTGAGAGAGGGAGAGAGTCTGAGAGAGGGAGAGAGTCTGAGAGTGAGAGAGGGAGAGTCTGAGAGAGGGAGAGTCTGAGAGAGGGAGAGTCTGAGAGAGGGAGAGTCTGAGAGAGGGAGAGTCTGAGAGAGGGAGAGTCTGAGAGAGGGGAGAGTCTGAGAGCGGGAGAGTCTGAGAGAGGGAGAGTGAGAGAGGGAGAGTCTGAGAGGGGGAGAGGGAGGGTCTGAGAGGGGGGAGAGAGGGAGGGTCTGAGAGGGGGAGAGAGGGAGAGTCTGAGAGGGGGAGAGTCTGAGAGAGAGGGAGAGTCTGAGAGAGAGGGAGAGTCTGAGAGAGAGGGAGAGTCTGAGAGAGAGGGAGAGTCTGAGAGAGAGGGAGAGTCTGAGTGAGGGAGACACCAACTGCGCACTGCAACTGTTAGGTATATATATACAACTTTTTTTTCACTTTGGGCACCTTGAAAAAATCCTGATCGTTTTAGGGAGCCTTGAACCGAAAAAGTTTGGGAACCATTGATCTATAGTAATGAATTTTGGCAAAACGAACATTTTGCACATCTCAACACCTCAAGATGTTCTGTATCTATCAACTATCATGCATTTCCACTTGTTTTGCCATATTAATTCAGTCATTAATGTAGGCCATCTGGCCAAGTAAAAATCCTGCATGAGAGCAGACAGAGCATCGGAATCTTGCCATCCTAAGACACCAACCTCCTCCGTCCCCTCATCCTCCTTTCACCCCACCTGCTTACTTCTCTCTCTCCCCACTCTCACCATTATTTTTCTTGAATTCCTTATGATGTCTCCAATTCTTTCCTCCTCTCTCTCCTCCTGCATTCTAAGGCCAGGTCCATAGGGCCTTCGCCCGTGCGGAGGCGCGCGCGGCCGTGACTTCACCCACTTAATGCTGGTGCATTTTTTGGCCATGGTACTGGTGCCGTCCGTGAGCGTGTCTAGGGGCATGTCACTGACGTCACGGAGCTGGTTCGCCCTCATTGGGCGAACCGCTCACGTGACCTGTCTGTCGCGCTGTGAAATCAGTTTAACTGATTTCTCACGCAACGCGCGCCCCCTCCTGCTTCCATGCGGATGCACGCCGCATGGGCACGAACACTACCTTAAGGCAGTCTGTTCGCTCAGCGTGCGGACGCCTCCGTACGGTCTGCAGTACCATGGCCCCAGCCTTACTTTCTCCTCGTGTTCCAACTGACTTCCTTTCTTTCTTTGTTCGTCTGCTTTCTGGGTAAACTTTATAGCTATCTGACTCCTTATCTGCCACAAGCCTATGTTTATTATGATGTCACATGCCATTTACATAGCCTACCAGGTACAACACCCAGTGGCAGACTTGCTTAGAGAAATTGCAATTAAAAATAGAATGTATCCAATTTCCAAACATAGACAAAACCCTGAAATTACCCGGCACTATTTTAACTACCTGGAAATTACCCAGACCCGGCACCAGGGGGCTGGACCCGGTTGTCACGGAGTCCAGAACTTTTAACACCTTTACCACCGAGATCACTATCACCAGACAGGACACAATAGTTGAATAAATTAAAATTTTTAATTATTTTAATAAATTAAAATTTATTCTGGCAAGCCAGGAAACACAAATCACACAATCACAATGCAACACTCACCATCTGGGGCCTTAGGGGAAATAATTTAGCCTCAACTAGGTGCAGGGGCCTGCTTCGATAGGCTTGCCCTGAACAGCTTCTTGTCCTGCTTCCCAGTGCTATTCAACCAAGAGCACTTTCGAATAGCCCGCCAGTCGTGATGTCACCGTCTCTGTCCAAACTCCAAACTTCATCTGATACTCTGATCGGCCTTGCTCCTTACATAGGCCCCGGTTGCCTATCTTTTCCATGGAGCAGAAATCGCGAACCAATCAGAGCGCAGATTGTGACGGTGCAGCCAATCGGAGGACGAGGGCTCTCCCGGCTGCACCAATCAGAGGAGGGGGCCGGCTTAAGGACTGTAGACCGCCCCTCGGGGAGGGAGCCGCTGCCGAGTGGGAAATTCGAACTGACCAATGGGAATCGTGTCTACAGGGCTGAGACCCAGCAGCGGTTCCCCTGGCCAGTCCTATACCCCCTGCGGGGTAGGCGCCTCAGTGTCTTGGGAGAACAAAGGCTCTGCCTCGCCGAGAACCTGTTCCCTGACCTGAATAACAGCCCTTCCCCACTTACCATTGTCCAGGTACTCAAACCGCTTCCAAGCTCTGTCACGAACTGGCATTTCTCCGTATGCAGCCCATATGTATGCTAACAACACACAGGACATTGCTAACTTGCTAACTGTGCGGGGAAAACACTACCACAGGGAATAAAATACTTTTACTGTATACAATCCCAGTTCCCCAAGACACACAGTTTCCCCCTTCCTGATATCACTCAGTGATAAAACTCTCTTCTGGAAGAGGTTACACAAAACATATAATACCCAGGCCAAAATGAGCCTTACAGAGATTACACACGGTATTGGAGCAGCCAGTCAGGCTTCACCTTTATTATGTGAGGCTGGCTACCCCTACCGTGACACCAGTCCCGGGTAATTTCCTTTCTGCTCTGCTCCCTCAGTCTTCCTCTTGGAGAACATCAGGAGCAGAGCAGCAGAACACTTACAGAAACACTTACCTGCAGCTGGCGTCGGAGGGTGAGGAGGACCGCTGCGGAGGGTGAGAAGGACCATGGCGACATCGTGGGAGCAGCGGCAGACATTCTGGTGTCAGTGGCAGTAGAGGACATCATTGTTGAGCCGGTGGGAGCAGCGGAACACATCCTATCACAGCTGATGCCGATGGGAGCCGGCGAACATATGGCCGGAGCAGGAGAGTTACTATTGGACAGCCAGCTCCTTCCCAGCTGTCCACTAGTAACACTCTTGCTCCAGGTTACGTCGCCGTGGTCCTCCTCACCATCCGCAGCGGTCCTCCTCACCCTCCGCTGCCGGCTGGAGGTAAGCCAAAGCTACGTGGCCGGGTACCCGGCCCGCAAATTTCCCCTGATACCCCGTACCCGGCAATCCTCAGAACCCGGTATAACACTAGTTATGATATCTTAAGAGGTGTCCAAATGCAAAGTGAACAACATTCCTAAATATGTAGTAGATCTGCTTCTGCAACAAAGCGCTAGAAAATAACTGTTAGAAAGTCAAGAGCACAGTATATAGTGCAGCATTTCAGAATCACTAGTGGGGCCAGAGAAAGGTAATTAATCGTTCTCATGCTCACAAATGACAGAGCTAATTTGATGGTTTCAAATCATTATTTTTCCTTAGGCTACCTGTAAAGAATAATATAGCCAGTGAATGCTTTTATTTGTACACTAACACATTACTCACACATAGGCCTTGATCTCAGATTTCTTCATATAGGCTTGTTCAACGTAAAGGAGCAGTTCCTCATACTTGTGGTGTTTTTGTTTTTTTTAGCTCCCATTTCTATTACAGGGTGGAAACTTGTGTGGGGGAGGGGGGTGAATA
The DNA here is from genome assembly GCF_040206685.1 of Ascaphus truei. Taxonomy (NCBI): domain Eukaryota; kingdom Metazoa; phylum Chordata; class Amphibia; order Anura; family Ascaphidae; genus Ascaphus; species Ascaphus truei. The sequence continues at coordinate 119,775,842 of NC_134485.1, read as the reverse complement.
AATCCCCACTATTTTCAGCTTTGGGAACCGCTCTGGTTCTGGTTAGTTACCGTGTTTAAATCTCCCTCAGGGGAAACAAAATAGCTGCCAAATCTTGGGTCAATAGGAAGCTGCAACATCATATTGTTGTGGCTTCCTATTGGATGGCCATTTAAATCCCCTTTAAAAACGGGGAAGCAATACTGGTAACGTCACCAGTAAGTATCTTGGGTACCGGAGAGTTCCCGGAGCTGAAAACCGTGCCGTTCATCCGGAAGACCACCCTGGTTCCAATCCTGTATAAATATATTTTTTAAAAAGGTGGGTATAGTTAGAGTGGATTGCATTTACAATTAGGCATGAATTAAAATATATCAAATGATGAAGATCATTGGTGATTATTATGATTATTATATACTTTCGAAAGTTTGGAAGTGCAAATTTGTAAATCTCTGATTTTTAACCCTTCTCTCACTACCTATATTACAAATAGTTGAATTTCGCATAATACAATAGTCTTTTCCGTTCTAGTTTTTACAAATATTATCATGTACAGGCATACCCCGCATTAACGTACGCAAGCTGACCGGAGCATGTATGTAAAGCGAAAATGTACTTAAAGTGAAGCACTACCTTTTTCCACTTATCGATGCATGTACTGTACTGCAATCGTCCTATACGTGCATAACTGATGTAAATAACGCCTTTGTAACAGGCTCTATAGTCTCCCCGCTTGCGCACAGCTTGGGTACAGGTAGGGAGCCGGTATTGCTGTTCAGGACGTGCTGACAGGCGCATGTGTGAGCTGCCGTTTGCCTATTGGGCGATATGTACTTACTCGCGAGTGTACTTAAAGCGGGGTATGCTTGTATTCAAATGTGTTAAAACATACAAAGTTTACTCTGCCTTTCCTTCCTCTGTTTGATATATTTGAATGTACTGGAATTCATTATTAATTATTTGCAATCTTCTAATACTTCATAGATTAAATTGTAGTGCACAAAACATTTGAAACCTCACACTGCTAGAGCTGCTGCTCAGGAAAGCAGTGGTTGTGGTTCTAGTCCTGTTTGGTTTGACACGAGCACACCATTCCAGTCACTAGTCACTTTAGGCTTGTCATCGCAATATTGTTCTTATGGAAATTCTTTTAAGAAGTGTGGGATGTGACTCATTGAAATATACATTGTATACCATTAGCATATCTCCCAGGGTACCTCAGGTGTGCAACTTTTTGAGCACAAGTGTCTCTCCTTAAGTTTTTTGGAGGGAAGTTTGAAGGGATATATGTATACAACTGGAGTCACTACTAAATTGAAGTCGTCTTCCTCCCCGGATTTTTTATTGCCCAATCCGCAGGCGGATTCTGGTGTGCAGATCGGATTTTGTCAAAATCAGCGGTGGTTAACCACGGATCAGATTTAGACAAGTCCGTCCATCTCTAGTTGTATAGTGGACGGGTAGAACCATACGGTATGTGATGCCATGGCAGTATAACTTCAATAGACGGGGAGGAAAGTGTTGAAGAAGAAACCAATAATATTTCAAAAGCTCTGTACACTATAATTTAATCTATGAAGAAACTTTAGTGTTGGTCCGCTTAAAGGTAAGAGAACCTACAACAAATGTAAGATCAGAACATTTGTCTTGGGCATTTTGAAAAACAAATATACAAAAGTACTGGACTGATAAGGAAGGACAGGTCTGCTACAAAGAGATATGCTTGACTGTCATGTGTAGAGATGGTAATTATTTTACTTGGACTAAAGACTGAGAAGGTTGCTGTCAGCACATTGGGTTACCTGAATGGAAAAGTAAATGGTAAATGTTGAATCAGATCCAGAGATCTCCAGTGTTTCACCAAGAGTTGCAACCAACTGCTATGGACAGTGTAACTGTCACGATGACATCAACTTTTATCAACACATTCATATTTCTGGGTACTTGATTGAACAGAACAAGTTGCAAAATAAATTGTGATTTATTTCCTTAATAGACAAACACACGACATCTGCAGAATACACTTAAAACAACACGCACTGGGATAAGTAAATGGAAGAAATTGTCCTTGGAACGAAAGAAATTGTCCTTTGCTTGCCAGTGCAAGAAATGCAGCCTTGGTTTTAAAAGTCCTGTGGTTATGTGGTTGTTAACCCCTTTCACTCATGGACTGGTTGCTGCTCTACTGGAACAAAGTCTTGCATCTTTACATCATGGATTAAAATTCAGGAATCACACTGGGAAATATCTGGGAAGCCACAGTTATAGACTGGCCAAAGCTATCTTTAACATGTGGATCCAATCCCCTCATGGGAACAAAAAAAACCACGAATAGCCAAGTGACCCACAGTTCATAAGACCGGTCAAAAGGGCTGTCCGGTGGGCAGGGCGCATGGGGCAGGTTGACGCCCATGCCACTTACATACCTGGGCTACACCCATTTCTTGGGGCCACTGTGTCTGGTCTCTGACTTAGAGGTGTCACTAGCCTGACATCTGCTGTGCATCAGTATGCCAGTATTGTATACATTATGGGCCTCTGGGTATTGTCATAATTGACACTCTTTTAGACAGGGGGACTCTAAATCTGTGGGAGGCTTTTGAGGCTCCATCATAAAAATAATTACAACCCTTTCAGGCTTGGTCATAAAAATACCGAAGCTCATTCACCCATATCACAGCTGGATGTCCAAGTAATTCCTGCTTAGACTTACAAAAAAATACCTCCTGCCTTACATTTAAGATCTTCTATCATGTGTTTGTTAGAGGGTATGGCAAGCAATGCATCTTGTCTTTTACCCTTGCAGACAGGGAATGGCCTGCACATGGGGAATAAAAATGGCGGGGACAGGGCAACAACAGTAATGCATGGCAAATCAGGTATTAACCCTTTCCTCCCCGTCACAGCAACAATAGTCTTGTTATAGAAGGTGGGCTCATAGGTTACAAAATAAAAGAACGAGGACAGCTAGGGAGACCCTACCTGCCTGAGATAAAGCTGTATGGCCTCTGTAGAGTTCAATGTAAGAAATGTAGTGATGAAATGCACAACACAATAATGACATCATATCAATCACTTATTTCTTACATCTGCCACTGTCTTCCTTATACAGTGTAGTCATGTGGTCATATTAATTTGTTTTGTATCTATATTTCATACAACCTATCTATATTAAAATGTAAACTAAGATTATATAATGTACTAAAGAGACTTTTTTTTTTTGAGAAATTGGTTTGCTTGGTTTTAATATCCAAGCATTGTTGTCGATTTAGAAGCATTGTGTGATTATTTTAAGACCTGGATTATGCTACTTTTTGACACATAACAATACTTTTAATTCATAATCACCATCTCTTAATACGAAGGGTCTCTTCGTCACATTCCCTACGATTAACATATTGTGGGAATCATTTTTGTTTTCTTTTTGTAATTTTATTTGAGAGATTTTTCAGTAATCACTTGTGAGCTAACTTACATATGCAATAATATTAATGTTCATATACATGTTTTACATTTTTGTTTTTTTCTATATAATGTCCACTATGCAACATTTCTACCGTTTGTTTGCTTTATTTCTGTATTTTTTTTTTTTGCAAACCATAGTCTAAATGTTGTTTTCAAGGAGAGATTAACTATTTAGTTATGTATCATGCTTTATCTCTCTTATGAATGTATTCTTTAGAAGACTCATTTATTTGCATCTATTTATCTGCCTTGTACTTTCTTGGAAACCAGGGTTTTGCATTATTGCCTTTGTTATCTTGCATTATTGCATAATTTCCCATTTATGGCAAATCTTTGAGATGTTCTACCAATTGTACTGATGTGAGGCAAAACTGGCCTTACTTTGAAAGGGAATAGCCATTCTAGGCCACGGGATGCATTAACCTCCCTTGGGGCTCTTAACATAACCTTTCGGTGACGTCATGTTAACGCTAACGTTGTATCCACTAAAGTCAATAACGTAACGTGAACATATCGCCTGTTCACTAAGGTCCATTAAGGGTAACACTTGGACTTAAGTTGCCAAAAAACTTAGTGTTCCCTTCCATCCCGACCCATAAATAGGGCTTTTGCAGTGCCTGGATGGGTATAACGCCATGGCTAGGCATGTTGCAAATAACAACCCGTTATTTCCCTCCCTTCTCCTCTACAGCAAAAGCTGTTTCAGTGTCTGAATAGGAGAAAAGCCAAGACTTGCATGACGTTTTGATATTGGAAGATATTGTAATGTTATCCTACAATAAAGTGATGTTATCCCTATTCTAAAAAGATATAGTACAGTCGTTATTTTTGCATTGAGCTTTGTGGATAGGACGTTAGCTTAGGGAACATAACTTCTGTTCCTTTTTTTACGTAAGGTCACATTGTGTTCCTCATTTAACTAAGCCTAGTACGTCCTCCTTTCTGCCGCCCCCCACATTTGGCTGCATCCAAGCACAGGACTTTGTTTGCATTTAAACAATGGGACATTCAATTACGTTTTCAAAACAATGCAAAGGTTTTGTACAGCAGTACCAAGAAAATGAGTAGATAAAAGTTTAAAGAAAAAGAAGGAAGAAGAGTTGAGCATACAAGTGAAAATTGTGTGATGTCATACCCACTAAAATACATTGGTATGACAAAATCTATGTATTGCATGGAAATCTGCTAAAAGAGCAAGAAGGTGGAGTTTAACCTTGATCTTTCACAAAAGCAAATATCTATTATATTTACCCCTACTACTTCCCCATTCTTCTAATCCACTCACTTGAGTTTTATCCTGCAGAATGCAGCTGAATAATATTGTATGTGCTCCAGGTGTTGTTGGCCATACATTTTAACTTTGATCTGACTCTTGAGAGTGGCAGTATAGTTTGAGACAAATTGTTAACAGCACTATTCAGTATGCTGTAAAGCCACTAATGGTGATGCTTTAATTTACTGACATTAAGAAGCAGTATTAAAGTATATTGAATAGGAAGCTAAGAGTAGCATTGAAAGTAGTTGAGGGAGGGACAAGAGGTCAAGGTTTAACAGTTAGAAATAGGTGATCTTTATTCTAAATGTACAGATTAGGTCCCTAGATTTTAAAGATCTTTGACATTTGTGCTCTAAAACACAGAGGCTATTCGAGAATTGAAAGCTTCCCTTAGTTTACTATTTATATCTTCCTGGTTAAATCTGTTGGCAAAAAATGTTTTATTTTAAACCAGTTCTTCACTAGACAAAAGAAATAACAGAATACAAAGTAATGTTTCCTTGTATTTCAAAATTGAAATCATAGAAAAGAAACAAAAACACTATAACATCTAATCGGAGATGTACTTTACATAGATTAATAAAAGTGTAGTTTAAAGGATGCATCAGTGCAGGTTTAAATCTAGTTAATGAATCAAAGATTAACTAGAAGGAATGTTTCACGTGTTGAAAGAAAAATGCATTTCCAGAAAAAGTTTAGTGTTCACTGTGCAAAGTCAAGATTTATGGCACTAATTTAGAATCTTGTCAATTACAGATTACTCTTTATACAGTATATGGCTTCAAAATCAAAGGTCATTCAATAATAGACTATTCCCTTATTTACTGTGGTGTGTATTTTTTTTTTTTTTTTTTTTTAAATCCTATTCAGGAAAATATTTTCAGGAATCATAACATTTTTAAATAAAAGAATACTTATGAGTTGACATTTTTGTAATTTTCTACATGTTTAGAACACATTTCTCACCTGCTACTTTTAAGATACAACTCCTACAAACCAACCTATCATAAAACTGAATACCCATTCTCTGTAAGGCAGTGGTTTTCAACCTTATAATGTTTCTTACCAACATAGAATACAGAACCCTCCAAACCACCAAGTATCCACATGGGTGTATTTTCATCTATATCTTAGCCTACATTTCATCATCATCATCATCTTCAGCCCTTGCGATCCACTGCTGGAGGAAGACCTCCCAAATGGTCTTCCAGGTACTGCAGTTGCAAGAATCTCTACTCCATGTTGCTCAAACAGATTTTCTGATTTCATATTCCCAACCTAATTTTTTGTCGTCGTCTTGGTCTGTTAAATCTCACTTGGACTCAAGTCAAGTACAATCTTTGTCGAACAATGGTCATTTCTTCTTGTCATATGTCCGGCCCACTGTCGTTTTAATTCCTTCACCCTTGTGATAATATGTGATAATATCACAGACTTTTGTTTGGTTTTGTTTGGTTTTGAACCTATTCATTCTTTTTCCTGTATCTTCGGGTAATACCCAGCATACATCTCGCCATACTTTTTTGTGTCGTTTGAAGCTTCTGAATTATCTCCACCCAAGTTTCATACCCATATGTGAGCACAGGCATAATACACTGATCAAAAACTTTATTCTTTAGGCACAGTGGAAGATTCTCTTGAAATATTGTCTGGTTTCTTCCAGGTGCGCTCCATCCCATCTTCATTCTACTATTGATATCATTCAAACGTTTCCCATCCATTATTTGCCAGCCATGGTAGACATAGTCTTCAACGTCTTCTAGTTCTATTCCATTTATTTAAATCTTTGCAGACAACAAATTTGTTGAGCATCACTTTGCTCTTGTTAAGATTCATGTCCAGGTCCACATTCTTATTTGCTTTGGCGAGTTCTCCAATTTGTTGCTAGTGGTCTTCTGGACTTGTGGTAAAAATAACAATGTCATCTTCAAATTGCAGGTGACTCAAATATTCACCGTTGATTTGTATTCCTTTTTCTTCCCAATCTAATGTCTTGAACACTTCAAGTGTTACAGTGAAAAGCTTTGGTGACATGGTATCTCCCTGCCACATTCCCTTACTGATCCTTATCTTGCATATGTCTTCATGTAATCTATTGGTTGATGGGCATTCTTGTAAATGGTCTTTAAAATATCAATGTATGCCTCTTCAACATTTTGTCTTCTGGCATCTCGAACAGCTTAGCTGTAGACAGAATATTTTTGTAATCTATGAATCCTAAGAGGAGTGGTAGATCGTATTCATTACTTCGGGAAATCACTACTTGTACGACTTGAATGTGGTTTATTGTGTATCCACTGCGAAATCCTGCTTGTTCTCTAGGCTGGGCAAAGTCCAGGGTATGTTGTAGCCGATTAGGGAGTTTCTTCACATAAATCTAGTAAGTGATTGGAAGTACAGTAGAGTGATCGGTCTATAGTTCTTGAAGACTTCTTTGTTTCCTTACTGATGGATGAAGATAACTTATGGTATTACTGCATTGCTCTAGAATTTTCCTGTTCTTCTAGCAGCATGAAAAGAGTTTTGCAAGGATTGTTTTCTACTTCCAGCTTCTTTCAAGATTTCATCTTCCCTGGGAGTCTTCCAATCCTTCATGGATTTTATTGTTTTTGCTACTTCTTATTGAATTTACACATGGTAACGTCATTGGTGGTTTCTTCTCGCTTGTCCTCTGTTGTATTATTCCCTGTGTTATCTGTGTTAGCATACAATTTCATGTAGAATTCCTCAACTCTCTTTATAAGTACATGGTCTTTTATTATTAATCCATTGTCTTGTTTGAGTGTAATGCTTTGCTTCTTCCCAACCATGTCGCTGCTTTGTCTTCTTTAATTAAGCTTTTGTTATCTTCAATAGTTGTCTTCACCATATCAGTTACATTTTCTTATATCTTTAGTTATACGTTTGCAGATTGTCTTGCACAGCTCTGCATATTCAATTCTTATTTATGCATTTTAGGATTGATTGATTTCTTGTTGTCTCCTCATTAATTGTATTTTCTTATCCTTTTTTTTGTTAGAGATTCCGCCAGGTTTTTCTGTGGTTTCAACTACAATCTGCATAAGTTCTTCATAATCATCTGTTAAAGTGTCCCTGTGAATTTTATGCAAGCTGAAGACATTTTTTACTTCTAGTTGAAATTCTCTGGTTATTCGTAATGTTCTTGATGTTATTGATGTTGATTGTTTTTGTCTTCTTTTCAATCAATCTTCTTTACAGCTTCGCATTCAGATGTAATTGCAGCAAACCAATCGGTGATCACTCCTTGTGTCAAAACGGTTAAGTATTGTGCAGTCTTCAATTGCATCTCACTTTTATATTTGGATTTTTCTTGAAGAATTCATTCATGATTTAGAATTCTGGAAATTCTACCAATCTAACTCCTCGTTCATTCCTGTTATCATAACTATACTTACCAACCGATGCTTCGTCTTTCTGATATCCACCAATCATTCCATTGGAATCTCCTGTAAAGGTCTTGAGGTGACATTTTTTTGTTGTTAAATTGGTTAATTTCCTGGTAGAAGCCTTCCACTTCATTATCTGTGTGACTTGATGTTGGAGCATACACTTGGATTATTTGAAGCCTGTATCTCTCTGTCAACTGAATGACAATTCTGTCTGCTCTTTCAGATGACCTTTCATATTCCACTGTGTTGTTTCTCAACTCTTGTTAACGATGAAGCCTACTCCACTGATTCTTCCATTATCTGTACCTCTGTAATAGAATACAGCAGGGGTCCACTTTTCAGCTCAACGAGGCCTTCATCTTTTCTTCTAACATCACTTGGATTCTGCTGTTTCTTCTTTTTTGATGTTGTGAGCAGCAGTTTTTTATGTTCACACATATATATTAACAGACTAACTCTATTAGTTTATGTATCTTTATCTTGAGTAGCCATTGATCTTATTTTACAGGACTCCCACCTTTATCATTGTATGCTTAAGATGTTATTTATTTGACCACTTTTATATGCGGCATCTGCCTATTCTCAGTCCTCTGCCTATACCTGTTTCACCCTTACCTTGTGTGTGTGCACTACCACTCCCTTGTTGCTTAGCAACACTCTCACCACTTTCCTGTTCACTGTGAACTCCTCCTTCTTCTTTGGTATTTAAATGTATGGTTCCCAGCAGGCATGTCGCCCCTGAAGAAGCTCCTCCTGGTGAATGAAACATCAGGCATATGTATGAATTTTGGACCCAATAAACCACTTTTATGTGATAATCCCTTGTGCTGTGCCGGTATATTGGATCTCTAGGGATCCTCACAGACTCTATATATATATATATATATATATATATATATATATATATATATATATATATAATTAATCATGGAAATATTTATGTATGCTCATTTGTATGTCTTAAGACAGGTCTGCAACCCCGCCTTTCACCATTATCACCCAGCACACAGCACTTCCACTGCAGCAAGGGATTCTGGGAAATGACATGCAAATGAGCACACAGTGCCACCTTTTGCTTCAAAACCATTCAACGTGGTTCCCCTATAGGCTTAAGCTTCGTTTTTGCATAGCCAGTATAACCAATCCCACACTGAAGAGACCCATTAAGGTCGAAACAGTCTGTCTGTGGTGGGTTTACTGGCTATGCATCTTAACCCTGGCTGTGCTCAAATCTGTGACCATGCAGCAAGCTTAAGCCTATAGGGGAACCATGTTGAATGGTTTTGAAGCAAAAGGTGGCACTGTGTGCTCATTTGCATGTAATTTCCCAGAATCCCTTGCTGCAGTGGACATGCTGTGTGATAATGGTGAAAGGCGGGGTTACCGACCTGTCTAAGGCCTGGGACATAGTGCCCAAAACAGTGCGGAGGCACGCTGAGGCTCAGGGAAAGCGGTGCTTTCCCTAGCCTTACACAGCGCGCTGTCAGGGGGCGGGCCGGGGGCGGGCCAGTGACGTCACGGAGCTGGTTCGCCCTCATTGGGCGAACCGCTCACGTGACCGGCCCTGCGCTCCGGCAAGCAGGAAAATCTCAAACCTCCGTCAGACACACGCTTTCCCAAGCGTGCGGACGCGTGCGCGAGCCCCTGCTAAAGTCGCTCTCATTGCGGCTGCAGGGGCTCAGAGCCGAGCAGCAGTACGGTTCAGCGCATAAGCGCTGACCATGTCCGAGGCCTAAGACATGCAAATGAGCATACAATAATATTTCCATTTGCTATATGCTTTGCTGTGGAGGGTTTTTGTCACTTTTTTTACCCACCATAACTTAACCAAGTACACACACACACACAAACACACACATACACACCAGATGGACGTCCAGTAATGAGAGACAGCACACTGCAAGTTGGAATCCAGACAAAAAATTGTATTGTAACAAATAGGGCACTGCAACCAACGTTTCAATCACCACGGAGGGATCTTCATCAGGGTTATGACGTCCATCTTGTAACTATCTCTACTTTACATATATGGGATAAGCATCTGTGCTCTGCCTGAGTATTTGTGTGCCAAGTGTATGTATATATATAGATATATATATATATATGTATATATATATATATATATATATATATATATATATATATATATATATATATATATATACAAATACAACTGTATGCTCATCTGCATGTCTTAGGCAGGTCTGCAACCCCGCCTGCCTAAGACATGCAGATGAGCATACAGTTGTATTTGCATATTTGCTTTCCTGTGGAGGGTTTTTGTCACTTTTTTTACTCACCATAACTTAACTCAGTATTATGGTATATATATATATATATATATATATATATATATACTGGGAGTAATGAACCTGGGGTAGGGGTATAAAGGGGTAATGGGCCTGAGGGGCAATTATAAGGGGGAAGTGGACCTGAGGGAGGGTATAAGGGGTTAATGGGGTAGTGAGCTTGGGGGAGGAGTATAAGGGGTTAATAGGCCTGGGCATGGGAGTATATGGCGGTAATGGGATTATATGTGACCCTCGGATGAGCCTGCTAGAGGCCCGCAAACGGGGTTGCCAGGCTGGAGGAAAAATAGTGGGCAAGCGGGAGTGCCCAAAAGACCAACAAAGAGAGCAGGGGATGGATGGGGCAACCAGCGAAAGGCAGGGCCCTACAGGCCCACGGATGGACCTGGTGGAAGCCCACAGGAGGGCCCGGGCCTAAAGGGGTGGTGGCTGCCAGAGGAGCAGATGTGCAGGCCATACACTGTAGGGTTACCTGCAGGGTGGCCACCTGACTGCCAGGGCCTGGGACATATGTCCCAGCTGTCCCCCCTCGTGTCCCCTTGTCGGCGGACGGTTGATATCTACTCAGCATCCTTTCCTCATAGATAGATTAGTTTTACCTAACACCCTGGAAGAGGTAGATCAAACAAAATACTGTCTGGCCTGGCCATAGCAGCAGGAGCATCTTGCAGACCAGGGGCCCCCATAACATCAGTCTCCAGAGCTATGAAGCCATGGATTTCCAATATAGATGAGGCTCTTGAGAAGGGCGTAAATAGGTTGTTCATCATTAATGCCCTATCAGAAATTAAGTAAGCAACTTTCTTTATCTGCCAGATCCATGATCTTGTCGGTGGCAGCCATGCATGCTCTGTGGCTCGATGGTGGCAACCAGATTCAGCGTTCGAAAACAATTTGGGAATTCTGTTTGATGGTCAAATGTGGTTTGTAAGAAGGTTGGATTCCATAATAGAGAGCGCCTCCGGGGAGGAAGACTATTTTTCTACCCTAAGGAAGATGAAGAAAAGTTACTGTGCCTTCTTTGCAGAACGACAGATCAACTATAAGAGCTACGAGAGCTTATAGACCTGGAAGAAGATATTCAAGGTCAGCATCTTGGAAAGGAGGCCATAACAACAGTTTCCGAGGTCCAAGAGGTCGAGTCCCTTGTGCAGAAGTTGGGACAGATTCGCATGAGATGAGGAGAGTCCAATCGTTTTAAGTCATCTGTCAAATCTGCTGTTTCAGAGATACATGGACTCAGTCAGTTTCAGATTTCTGGGTACTCAGTATAGTTCATAGGGGCTATTTTCTGTAATTAAAAAAATTACCTGGAAGTAGTTTTGTGATATCGAAAATCTCAAGAAAATCAACAAGTTTCTTGAAGTAAGAAAGTTCAGAATGGAATCATTGAGTTTGCTCATGGCAGCCGTAAATAAAGGAGATTTGTTAGACTCCATAGACATCAAGGACGTATATTTTCACAACCTGATAGCTATCAAAGATATCTATGATTCTCATTAGTAGGTCACAGCACTTGCGTTCGTTCTCGCAACATCGCCGAGAACTGCACAAAAGTCTTCGTGACTTTGGTTGCAGAACTAAGGAAGCAAGGCATTCAGATATTCCATTATCTTGATGATATCTTCATAAAAGCTCAAGACAGATATCTTCTCCTTTTACTCCTTGCTAGAGTACTGGCGTTTTTAGAACTTCACCGATGGATAGTACACCAAAGCAAAGGTCACCTTGTTTATTCTCAAAATCTACAGTTCTTGGGTGTTATGGGGAAGATGGCGAACACACACCAGCTAAATCTCCTCTTCGGCCGGCAGATCTGTCCGCTGTGTCCCCGCCGGGGGAAGAGAGGGGGCTGGCTCCGGCATGGAGCGCTTGCGCAGTAGGAGACGGCTCTGGCTGGGCGCGGCTGCGCATAGGCACCAGCAGCAGGACACGGAGACCACCCACACACAGAGACACACTGACTGACACACTGGCAAATAGCTAAAACACGCGTTCGAAGTCAAACATCTTTGCGTTTTGGCACTGAACTTGTGTTTTGATTTTTAATTAAAAACATCTCCATCACAAATACAGTTTCTGTGACAAAAGACAAAGAAGTTTCACTTAAAATGCGTGTGCTCGGCATGCCCACACTTTTTTTTTATACCCTCTTGTTTGTTATGGCTATGCCCAGGAAAAGAGAATTTTTTTTACTATTTTACTGTAATTTAATTTTCCTGGGTAGTGCGCACCAATCTTCAAGTCTCAATAGAACTACAAGACTACCTGTGGAGCATAGGTGTCGCTATTTAATGGACCTCCTACAGGTGAATTTTCTGTCCTAGTCCAGCTGGAAGGTGGGAATTAATGCGTTGGTAAGCAGAGCCATGGAGAACTACCCAGGCAAAGAAAAGTACAGTAAGATAAGAAAAGAGAAAATTGTTTACGAAGGCTGCGTTTATAGTGGGTGCGGCGCGAACAACAGACCTCTTCTCTATGAGGCCGCCCATAGAGTGCGCGACCGATTTAAGAGCGACCGTGCGGCAGATTTTTTTAAAAAACAAATAATTTTGTCTTTTCGCACGACGTCCAGGACCCCTGCGCGGTTCAGCCATGGAGGGTGAACCGCTCGTGGCATCACGGCAACGCCTCCCCGTCGCGCAAACCCTATGAGCACAAATCGCTTGAGCAAAATGCGCTCCTTCACACCCACTATAAACGCAGCCTAATTGTAAGACTACATGGTGTTGGCAGCATTGGTCTTGGGCTAAGGCCCCGCTGCACCCGCCGGCGCGCCCGCCGTGCGTCCTGGCGGCGCGTGCACGGCACTTCACCGCGATCTGCGGTCTGTAGGGAGCCGTTTTTAGGCGTGGCCAAAACGGGTCGGGTGGGCGGGGTTATGATGCACATTACAAAATGCTGCTGATGAACCGCGAGTGCTTTGTATAGTACAAGATATCACCAATTCTAAAACCATACATGAACGGATGACCTTAAACCTCCCAGCCTCAACCTCTGTGAGGCAGCTGATTGCAGATGTGTCCAGCAAAGTGGGCTGTGTAAATGGGTTATCACTCATCAACAAAAGTGTAAACGTGGCACAAGTCATTATGCAATGTAAAAGCCTCAACAGACCAACCTTTATGCAGCTTAATTTAAGCATAAATGCAACCCAGGAGCATCCTGTTATCAACAGAGAGCAGGAGGACTTCTGTAGGCTGCTGGATTTTTGCCATTTTGAAAGCCTCCCTATAATAAGGCCCCAATCCAATAGATTGTGTTTCAATGTGTAGCGAGTAAACCCTTTACCCAAACTGCTGAGAACCTTGATGAAGGATCCACCCCCCTGCCGGCAATTCCCCTCTTCATTGGCTCCCTGGCGCACCATCTGACGCGTCGCCGCTCGGGATCACAATCCTATTGTAGCCCCTGCTGGCTGACGCGTCACAGTGTGTAGCGAGCCGGGGAGCAATGCACCACTGGGGACAGCTAGGGAGGCGGTACGGGGCTGGTGAGAGGCGCGCGTGCCGCCAGCTGCAGCGGGGACCTAGCCTAAGTCCTTTATATTACTATTTGAAAAATGTTGGCATTAAACATTTCAAATGGAGTAATCATTTCTTGATTACAAAGTTGTTTTAGAGGTTGACTGCAAATGTAAATTGTACAATAATATACTGTTAGATGTTTAATGTTATCACGTTATGTCTTTATTAGGAAATAGCACGTCATCTGCGTCCCAAGACCCTTCGTGCTCATTTTGGCAAAAGCAAAATAAAAAATGCTGTTCACTGTACTGATCTACCGGAAGATGCAGTGCTGGAGGTAAGATTTTGAAAATATAATCATTCATTGAATTACATTTTTGCATCAGCTGTTCTAGTTTTAAATAATGTAATGAATGGCATTTTCACTGAATGAATGGTTCAATAGATATTATTAAACTAATAACTACCCCAGTTCATGCGCAGACTTATGTTGGTTCTTCCTTCCGAATGCACAATGCCTAATGTACTATCATAAAGATGCTGAGCACAGGGCACTATCTCTATTTAGATTAAAGTAAAGGGCAAGCCCTAGCCAACATTCACAGCACAGAACAAAACATAACTTAAATTCAGATTAGTTTCTCTCCAACCTTTTGGGGATCAATCTGAACAGATATACACTTCTGTTTGCAAGAAAGAAGAAATTCTCTTCTGATGTACAAAACAAAGACATATCAAAAGGCATATGTTGGTATAAAAAATATCTTGTAGCAGAACAAGCAGCAATAAAGATGGCAGCATGATCAGTTTGTAAAAAAGCATGTGTGTGCTTGTGTTCACTTTCTTATGACAGCTAAACAGATATACATAGACATGCATATACTGACTATGTATACATCTGTGTATGTCTCCCAACTGATTGTTTGATCTGTAATCATTTGAGAGTTCACCAGCTCCCCTTATTAGTAGCCATATATCTTAGTATTTGTTCTGTTAAATTGATGATTAGCTAGTTATTAATAAACTATAAAACTCCTACCGAAAGAAGGCTGTTTTTGGCTCTATAGCACCAGAATTAATGGAGCCCCCAATTTTAGAACAGACACTTTGATATACTGTAGAATTCCACTAAAGGCAGCAAACTTGAATAGAAGTAGGAAAACAAACAGGAGGTTGGAGATTTAAGAGAATACTGGGCTAAGAGTCAACATGAAAGGCAGATTGCAAGAGGGAATGGGACACAGTTAAACTGAGCTGTATTATAATAAAGTCAAAACAAAATAAAAAAAGGCTTAATAGGGGCAAAAAGTAAAGGGAAATCATAATTCATAATGAGTTAATCACATTAGCAGGAGCAGACAAAACTGCGTGAAAGATAACTACAGTATACTGCCCCGCTCAACACTGCACTAAAGTGATGAGGTGAAATCAATTTCACCAGCTATGAAAAGTGTGTACTAAATTAACCCGTAACATCAAACAAATTGCACCCTGAATTAGCGCAGTGTTTAACCGGATTGCCAGGCATATCCCTGCATACTTTCCCTTTAAAAAAAAAAAATATCCAATCTAGTTCTTAAATATGCATTCATGGGTAGTTAAAAAAAATAAAATAAAAACCTTACTGTGAAATAGTATTAATCCAGAAGAATCCATATTTATAGTCCTATATAAATCTAATATGCTAATATATATTTTTCTTGATCCATATCTTTTGTAATGAGATGCCCCAATATCTTCCCATATTAAAGATTGGATTTTATAGAGCATTATATTATACAGGGGCAAACCTATGCCTTGTCCTAACCGTTTTTGTGCTTGAGATTCTTGTAGGCTTTATTTTCTATTGCTCATGTTTGTTTTAATTTTATTTAAACAGTTTTAGCTATGGTTGATTTTTAGAAAGGGTTGTGTCTGCTTTTAGCATGGATGTAAACCTTGAGATTCACTAGGGTTCGTTGGGCATGAATAGCACTTAATGTGGGATCTGGTGCATTAAGGTTGAATGGCAGTTCGCACCAAAACAGGTATATTAACTTCCAACAGTCCTCAGTGCATCGCCCCCAATTAATTGACTAGCATTTTGGATCACCGAAAAACAAGTGACAATGCAGTATCAAGGCTTCCATTATTTAGTTGGTTTATTCCCAATGCTCAATGACTTTGGTGCACTCATCTCCCTGTGTCTAATAGAAATATACTTATTTCATATATTAAAATAGTGTACCCAAGTTACAGCTTCATGCATTCAACTTTTACTTACTGCAGTTCTTTTCCAGTACGATCTATAATAGAATTACTTGCAAGGGGCTGCTCATTGCTAAGGCCCCACTGCACACGCCTGCACACCCGCCTTGCGTCCTGGCGGCGCATGCACAGTGCTTCACCGCAGGCAGCTTTTTAGCCGCGGCCAAAACGGGCTGGGTGGCGCAGCCATGACAGGGGGCGGGGCCACAATGCTGACTCAGCCATGACAGGGGGCGGGGCCACAATGCTGACTCAGCCAAATTTCGGATCAGATTAGCTAGCGTTATCAAGGCTGCCCCAGTACATCCTGTCCACGGTGAAACCTCAGACCCTATTAGATACTTTGGTTATATTTCCCGATTCTGAAGCCTGCAGAGAGCAGCTATCAGAGGTGCGGTGGGCGTGGCCTAAACAGGGAGGGTTAGGGAGATGGAGTTGAATGATTCTCTCGCTTTTGCAGTAGCTGCTAATAATATAGCGTCTCATGATGAGGGCACACTCGTCTCACACAACCTACCCCCTCCCCCACTGCAAACCTTTCCAGCAGCAAAGTAGCTAGTTCCTAAGCAAATGAATGATCTGTGGGATTTCTTGCTCTGATTAGCTCCCTGGCGCACCATGTGATGAGTCGCCGCACGGGAACACAATCCTGTTGTAGCCCCTTCTGGCTGATGCATCACAGTATGCAGTGAGCCAGGAAGAGAGGCGGCACCGGGGACTCCTAGGGAGAAGGTAAGGCTGGTGGGAGGCAAGCGCGCGCCGCCTACAGAGGGGACTTACAAGCAGTGCATATGGAGATATCAGTGGTATATGGGCTTAGAAGTTTAGTCTATTAAAATTGTAGTTTTCAGATTTTAGGACAGGAATCAAAAAGCTTACATTAGGTCTTCATAGCCTTATATTATGCCATTTTGTGAGAGGCATTGTGGGTTTTCACAATTTAAATTGCCAATCCATTCATTACATATTTTTCTTTTCTCTTCTAGGTACAGTATTTTTTCAAGATTCTGGACAATTAAATTCATATTTTCCCTTTACAAACAATTACACAGGAAACAGGAATTAGTTTATTCGTTTATTGTCCGATGTTTCAACTTGACTGAAAATAAGAACAAGAGCACTGTACTCCTGGAAAATATTACAGATGTTGGAACAATGTGTGCAGAGTAGACATTTAATACATCCTATGGGGTACTGCATTGCCTTAAGTTTAAAATAAAGATTTATTTTTCAACGTGTGACTTTGGTTTAATTCATACATTACTTTTTCTTGAAGAAAAATAAAATTGTACAACTGCATAAATATAAAATTCTTCCACCATGAAAATGGTTAAAACATTTGCAAAGACAGCACCAAAGTATGATGCGTTCAGAAAAATAATAAAATATATATAACTCAATATAATTAGCCCTGTTACTGGCAAAGTGACAGTCGGACCCAGGTCTCACACCTTCATAACATACTTAAGGATTAAGGGGAAACGTTTATATAAAAAGCATTAAATACAAAGCACAGCACAACCCATCACCTCTTGCATTTAAGTGAAGCTAAAGAGAAACAAAAGCCCCCTTATCCAAATAATATTAAATCAATGACACATTAAAAAGGGCTTTATGGAGTGCTATTAAATATTCTCATTAGTGGATTAGTGGGCCATATTTATTATTAGTTTTATTTTTTAAGTAGCAACAAAAATACCATGCCAGTTTTATTCCCATTATAGAGTATTTACACCTTGGACTGCAAACTTGCTCACGAAGTAGAAACATACAACAAAACATGGCTTGAATTAGCAGAGTTTGCACATATGCTACTGTACATATACACTAAAAAAATAAAATACATAAAGTAGCAATATTTTGGGGCCAGAAACACTGCTTACTACATTTTGATTATGGAATCATAATTTACAGTAAAATGGGCATGTCCCAAGGTTCAAGTCATTTAATTGTATCATTTACAGTAGAATAAATATTTGTTGCTATTGCTACACCTCGATTTAAAATTCTAACCTAGTAAATGCAGAAAGCCTAGTGTAAAGCATATATATTAAGTGTAGGTCCCATACATGACAGTTTGTTCAAGACTAGATCTTTTGTTATAATTTTAGATGGGTTGTGCTTGTGATCAGCTACTCTTTATATCAAACTTCACATCAAACCGTCCCATAAAGCGGTCTTTATCACTGTAAGCGATATTTTTACCATATGCTCTGCACTCAATGCGAACGTCTGTATTAAAACTAATGTTGGTGAACTGTACAGCAAGGAGAGGTTGGCGATACTTTGGTTGTAGCAGCTTTCCATAGTATGGGTAATAATGGAGGGGAAACCCGACATAGCCACCCATTCCATAATATTCCAGAGATCGTAGTTTAGGCTTATCGTCCTCTTTCTGTAATAAAGCAAACAAATGTCAGCATTACAAAACAATGTTACCATTGTTCATTTATGAGCCTGTGCAAATGTGAATATGAAGGCTTAGAGAAGACCATAAAAAAAAGGTGTGGAATAATTCTAGCAATCATATTTAAGACCCCATAAATTTATACAATGGCAAACACCAGGAGTTAAACAGGTAATCTATAGGGAAACGATGCTGAACTTTACTGCTGAGTTGGTAATCTTGAAAGAAGATTACACATAGCAGCCCCAATACATATCCAGAGACAAATTTAGTTAATTTCTGTTTTTTTCTTCTCACAATTATGGGTTATCAATCCTTTGGCCAAAACATTTCAAGTCTGCAACTATGCCAAGGTAGACCCCCATAAGCAAGTCATAAACTACCAATTTTGTACTGTGTCTTTTGTATTTTTTTCCATGGCTTGGAGAAAAGAAACAAAACAGTAATAGTCAACAGCATGTGATACGCGACATTAGCTACAGTGCAGTTAAAACCAACAATACATGCACTAAAAGTTCATTTAATTGATATTTATCATATGGAAGCAAGATAAAACTTCCATAAATGAGTTTAAAGTTGGCGGATGTTACGTAGTACTAACAATGCAATAATATTCAAGGTATAAAAGGTTTTTCCAATTGTTTCAATTATAGAAGTCTGTGGGTGATAACTTTAAGGTTCACAATCTGGCCATACCAAGTCAAGAAAATATGTTATCCTAGGTTTCAGAGACTAAGTGGTTTTGATCAGACAAAAGATTACAAAGCTTGCGCTTGCTAATGCAGTTAGTTAAGGACCTGGTCATGATGCAGAAGCTGCTACAATAAAATTGAATTTCTATTATCAAATGTCTTTTACTGAGAACAATATGATGTTCAAAGAGATTAATACATTAATATTATTAGTGATAATGACATTGTTCTAATATACACATCTAGCATTACTTTGACATGCAGTCTGTAGAATCCTTCATACAAGACTACATTTACTTAAAAAACAGGAAGTAGCAGTATTATTTGCTACTTTGGTTCATTTGGTCTATACCAGGGCTATCAAATATGCAGCCCAAGCAATACGGCCAGGAGCCCGAGGGAGAGAGAGCTTGTTTGGGCTTTCCTTCGGATGGGAACTATGTTGGTTGGGGCAAAGAGATACTGAGTGAATGGGGCTAGAGGGAGGGGACGAAGCGATGGGACTAGAGGGAGGGGGTGACCGAAGAGATACCAGTGACTTTTACATATTTTTAATAAGGAAAGCTCGAAGGGGTGGGGGGGGAAGTGCAAGCATAGGTTAGCGACTGTTGATTTTCTTTTTTTCTTTCTGCTGGTCTGATGATATGGCCCGAGTCTTGCTGCCAGATTTAAGAATTGGCCCCCAAGGTAATCGGACGGACCTGTTCTAAAATGTTAATCTGTCATAGTGTGCTCTATTCCATTCAAAGTAAATCTGCACAAGACTCGTTGAGTCCTTTATATTAGGATAAGAATGGGTGACATTCATAGAGGATTCAGTGGCTGCCTGGATTCCTGAAAGCATCTATATTTTGTTTATCATTGCTAACGACACTAAACAGGAGTAAAGGATACTTTCTGAAAACTCCAATACCAGCCAACGGTTCTCAGAAACTTACAGGTACTGGAATATCACAAAAAGGGAACATGGGGGGGGGGGGGGGGGGGGAGGGGAATCTAGAAAAATCACGGTAATATATATTAAATATTGTTTCTTTAATCTGGCAGCACCTTGAGAGGTAACAGAGAGTCCAAAATCATGGTGATCTTTTGAGTTGTCCACAACGAGCATGACGCCATCTAATTAGTTATTTTCCTCAACAGAAAAGGAAGATTCTATGCAGGGCAGAAAGTAAACTACTCCGACTGGCATACCAAACCATAGCACCTTTAAAGGTTTCATTTATGGAGAAGTCTGATGTTCAAGATGCAGGGCCTCTGTGGGTATTAAACCAGGTAGTGCAGGATTGAAGCTGCAAACATTAAAGACATGCTATATTTTGGGGGCTTGAGCTCAGCAATAGTTTTTTTTAGAAGTTGGTAGAAGAATACTTGGGCTCAGATCCACAAAATGGTACCAAGCGTTGGTATGCCATTACTCTCCCATCCATAGGAGTGGGAGTGAAGGCATGCTCAAGCCTAGCAACCCTTTTGTGGATCTGACCCCAGTGGTTTAGAATGAAGAGATACTTGACCGGGACTTTAAGCAAACCTTGTATGAAGAATATAAGTAACATGTACTGCTGTTTTATTGTGCACAGAAGCAAGAGTTTAAAAACAATTGCCTGCTCTTTCGTTCGCAGGGCCGTTTGCTATATATAATTAAATAATTGTAATTTACTGGAAAATTATGAAAAATCTCTAAACTGTATGAAAACCAGAGATTGTACACATGTCCACAACTAAAGAAAAAAAAAAAGGGAAGAATTTAGAACAGTAATGATAATCTTATCCCCAATAGAGTTCGTTTTGAAGTCAGCTAGTCCAAGGTAAGAATGATATTTCCGTTGGATGTATATTTATTTTTTAAAATAGGAGTTTCTTATTTTACAGTTTTTAAAACCTTTATTTATCTGTAGTCCCATCTAGATAGAATCCATTGCTGACATAGGGTCTCATATTGCAGCTTCAGCAGAACAACCGACACCTGGAAAGCATACCCTTATTAGAACTATAACGAGACATGCATCATTTTACCTTGCCATGACAGACGATGGGAATTACATTTTTGTGGTATCTTGCCATGATCTCTTCAGGAAAAGTTCCATTGGTTGGAGGCTGAGGGAAGGGGATGGGGAGGGGGGGGGGAAGAGTTAATAATTGTCAAAAACCATTCAGTTTCAGTAGATTTTAAACAAAATTGTGTTGACCTTCATAAATGTAATTGTTGCAGTATCTTTACATATTTACTAGTTATAGGGGGGAAAAGTGAAAGTAAGCTTTTAAATACAAATACGGGTACTTCTTTATAGTTCAAGCGGCTGTAAGGAATATTTTCATCTGAAAATCCCTCTGGACTTCAATAGGGATTTGTGGCCATAAAATATGGTCATTAGTGCAAACTGTACGTGCTAATTTCAAAAGCAACAGAACTGAATTACAAACATGTTCCTTCTAAAATGTAGTAGAGAATGAATGAGGAAAAATTAAAAACCACACCACCCTCCCCCACCAATAAACAAAGCTTCTTACCTCTGGCTTAAATCCCAAAATTCTGTTGAGCTTCATGATGACACAGGGTTTGCCATCTTTAAAGCCATAACTTTCATCATTTAAGCCAGAGCAGTTTCCCAACCATTCACGCTTAAAGATACAGGACAATTTCTCGCCATCATCTTTGCTCATAGGCCCCCTATCCTTGTAAGTTTCAGGTTCAACTAGGGGGGGGGGGGGAAACAAAGAGTAAAATATAATTAGAAGGAGTATTCTTTACATATGATTTAAAAATAAAAAAGCTTGTTTTCTTAAAATATATATTATTTTTTTCCCTTCATTGTTCCCTCCCTTAATTCGCTTTACCAACTATTGCTCACCAGCCTTCTCAAGTGAAGGATAAAGTAAGCAAAATAAATACAAATTAGGGATGAAACATTCAAGGAAAGAACATATTAATATAGTTTTGTCTGGTATCAAACATAACTAAAAATAAGACTGTGTAATACGGCAGACATAAGCTTATACGGGTTTCATGTTATAATGGATAAGTAAAGAGTGACACAATGTGCTCATTTGCATGTCATTACCCAGAATCCCTGGCTGCAGTGGAAGCACTGTTTGCCAAGAGATGGTGGGGAAAGACATGGTTGCCAACCTGTCAGACAGGCAAATGTAACCACCCACAAGTGGTATTTTTATTTGCGGTCCATGTACTCCACTTTTGATTGCATTTTATAGTTTCAGAACCTAGCTTTGCTTTTTCAACTATTTTTCAAGTACTTACCCAGTACGCCACAGCTATTATGTAGAAACAATTTCAGAATACTCTGATGCGCCTTTTTAGTAGTAGTTAAACAAATGAAGTATAGCATAAAAATAAATTACATAAAATATATGTTCAGGTATAGGGGATAACGCAAGTAATTACATTTAAAAAAAAATGGATATATTGAACTAGACATTTTTCATAATGGGGAATATAGACATAACCTGTGGGAAAATTGTGGTAATGTGTGTTATTCAAAATCAAGCAGGTAACCAGCAATGTTTATATTAAACTTGCTTATGAGGAACTGTATTCTGCACTAAAAAATGCACAAATAAGGTGTTATTTCATAACTTACCACAGACCGTTTGCACCAAGGAAACTGCATGCAAATAAAAATGTGTATGTCCCAAACAAATCTCCAAACATGATGATACATTGTAAGGAATGCTTTTCCTTAACCACATTCTAATACACGAGACAAAACTCACTTTTGCAGTCTTCGAAGAACTTCGAATCTGACTGGAGCTCATCATCATAGAATTTCAAAAACTTGTTAATGCTGTTCACATATTCCTTATAGGTGCTCTCATCGTTCATGGTAAAGGATATCTCGGTCTTTATTGCCTTTGGTACCTGCGATAATCCTTGAACAATAAAACATTTTTTTTTTTTAAATATACACACCTAATATCTAGTAAAATAATTTGCATGGAGTTACATAGTAGAGGAGGTTAAAAAAAGACATGTTCAATCTAGACAAAACTTATCCTATATTTGTATTTACAGAACATTGATCCAGAGGAAGGCAAGCAAAAAACCCTTGTGAAACATTATCCAAATCATGTCTCAGAAGGGGAAAATTCCTTCCTGACTCCAATAATGGCAATCAGAGTCCTCCCTTGATCAATATCATTCCCATGTTTACTTATTTGGTATATCCCTAAATACATATTTCCTTTCATTAATTTAAAAAAAAAAAAAAAAAGAGAGAGATCTCACCTGCCATCATAGTCTACATGGGTGAAAAACAAGAACCATTCCTGCGCTCCTACCAATTAAGCTAAAATAAAATAGTGAACTCATGAATAAAGGTTATTTAGTTAAACCCTTTGGCCAAAGCGTTAAGCCTGCAGCCAACGTCAAGGCATAACCGAATTGCAGGTGCCTACACTGAACATATGTAATTATTGTCCCTTGGACTAGTGAAAAATGTGAGAAAGACCTGAAGGGGTTAAATGAAGCATATGCTTTTGTGAGTAGTGCAATTAAAAGTTGGCCAAATCCAGTATCATAGTTACCTTACTATAGAGGTAAACTGTGGGTGCACAAATTCCCTGGTGTGAATATAATAAAACTTACATATATTTCTGTCAGCCTTATACATTCACCTACGGTTGGAGGGTGATGTGCAGACTGACAATAAAGTGTAATATACATGTACTAATTGGAAAATTGGTAGGGGCTCTTTCCTGAAGGGAGGAGACATACACTTCCATTTAAATGCTATGTAAAGCAGATGAGCCAGTAAATCAACCCCTACGACGTTTCAGTGACACTATATTAAAATGCCCTTATGGAGTATGCAGCAAGGAAAAGGATTGGCTTAATATTTGTAAAAGCCTGTACATATTACCACGCTCCTCCTATAGAGGTTTGCTGCTTGTAAAAAGATAGGCTCTACATGGGGCATGAATTCTACATAACTTTTAACTGGCCTTACTGTAAATAATTATTTCCATTGTTGCTGGTGAAATCTCCTTTTTGCCAACCTTGAGGGATGACTGTAATTTGTATTTCCCTTGGGATGAATAGTTATTTGGAAAGCTCCCTGTATTGAACCTGAATGTGTGTGTATATAGTCATCATATCCCCTCTTACACACCTATTTGCTAATGTAAACAATTCGAAATTAGCTAGCCTCTCCTCAAATCCGATGTTCCATTCCCTTTATTAATCAGATGGCTATTCTCTTAACTCTTTCCAGTTTCATAATATCTTTATGGAGTGGTGCCCCAAACTACTCCATGTTTAAGGTGTGGTTCTACTAATGCTTTATACAGTACCATAATTATGCTTTCTTCCCTTCCATTCATACTCTGTTTTATGCAAGAACATATTTTATTTGCCTTTTCAGCTACAACCTGACTTGGGCACTATGCCAAGCCTGTCGTCTACAAGCACTCCTACCTAAATCCTTCTCCATCAAGGATTAACCTCATTTTGCCCCATTTATGTTGCGAGTAGCCTGTTTATTCTTGTTTCCCAAATGCATAACCTTACATTTATCTGCATTAAACCTCACCTTGTCTTTTACTGTATGTACAAGTAATTAATTCCCTTTCCTTCTGATCTGCTCTAACAGTGAGGGCATAAGTACAATATGTTTTATATGATTTAATGCAAACCAAGATAAGCCATTACCATCCTCAATTGAAAAAAGAAAAATATCACATCAGAGCCATAAATTTGCTTTAGAACTGCACAAGACATTTATGGGTATCAAATATTCAAAATCACTTGACCCATATAGCCTTGCAATCAAGTGTATTACATTTCAGATTACAAACCCATTTATGGAATGATCTGAAATATATCAGAATATCCAAATATTTATGCACATGAATGTTCAGATAACATGCAAAATACTTCAGCTTGTAATAGGATTTGTGTTTTAATAAAAAATAAATAAAAAAACAGTGGGGAAAAAAAACTTCACTGGTTATAAATGATGGAATAATAGGTTTCCTTTTCTTTCAGATTCCATTTATTAATATGGCTACATTTAAAAGGAGCTGCATTTGCTTTGTTAAATTTCACAATTCAGATCATGAAACTAAATCACAGAGCCAAATTAAACAGTGTCCTTCCTGCTATGGAGAAATCCAGGCCAGTTTCATGCAGATGTTGTGTGTACACAGAAAAAGTCCTATGTATGCAACAACCCTTCTGAACTATACTGAAGAGAACACTGAAGTACAATCAATGTGTTTGACCTTACACGAAATGGCACAAATCAAAGCTGTACTGGGTTAGTGCAGGGAAATTTCTGTGAAAGCACAAAAAAGTCCAAATTAACATTTTAAAAAAAAAAAACAAAAAAAACGTCCACTTTGTGTCTACGTAAACATTTTCCATCTAGACAAGTTGGTACGCGGTTGTGGAGCAAAAGAAGCAAACTGTTCCCAGAGCCTTATTTGGGATATTCCAGGTAAAGACATGGAAGTCTGCAGTCCGATCAGAACCTGCCATTTGAGCAGTCGTGCCCTACCTATCGCCTCCTCATGCTCATCTAATGTGTAGGTTAAGGCTAAGGCCCCGGCGCTCTAATGCGCGCCCGCGCTTTTGGCTGCGCGTTCCGGCGATTCCCCGGTCTGCAGCTCACTGCAGGAGCAGAGACCGGGGGGGGGCGTGGCGGAGGAGTGACGGGGGCGCGGCCATGACGTCACCCGGCAGGTTCGCCCTCATTGGCTGAACCGCCGGGGGGCGTGCCTAGCCGCTCGACGTGAGTTCCTGCTCTCAATTCTATTGAGAGCAGGAGTAGCTCTCGCGCGAGCGCTGCGGCCCCCCCTCGCAGCGGGCCCGGCGCCATTGCGGGGAGGGCTCTCGTGAGCGCAGCGTCCGCCACAGCGGACGCTGTAGCAGGCAGCGGGGGCAAGGCCTAATTCAACTGCAGTAGTCTCCCACAACAAAAATGAATTCTGGTGAGATGCTTTGGGGCCTAACCAACCATCTGCCTCCGTAACATTTGATACAAACAGGGAGGCAGTTGTATGGGGAGTGAGCGCGCGAGGAAATTCGTTTTCCGGAAAAAAGTAGGATTTCCCCCAGAAAATGCGATTTAAACAAAGATTGCAAATGTAATTACAAAAAAATTGACATACAGGCATACCCCGGTTTAAGGACACTCACTTTAAGTACACTCGCGAGTAAGTACATTTCGCTCAATAGGCAAATGGCAGCTCACGCATGCGCCTGTCAGCACGTCCTGAACAGCAATACCAACTCCCTACCTGTACTGAAGCTGTGTGCAAGCGGGGAGACTATAGAGCCCAATACAAATGCGTTATTTATATCAGTTATGCACATATATGACGATTGCAGTACAGTTCATGCATCGATAAGTGGGGAAAAGGCAGTGCTTCACTTTAAGTACATTTTCGCTTTACATACATGCTCCGGTCCCATTGCGTACGTTAATGCGGGGGTATGCCTGTAGTTGCCACAGGCTTCACAGACTGTTCGAAATGCAGATAACATTTCCATTGACATCTTTAAAATAGAGTATTTTATAAGGAATTGTGCTACCGCAGGGCTCTCAAACTAGTTTTACACGGGGCGGGATCAGTAAAATGTTACAAGTTGTTGGGCCACAAGAGTGTTGTAATGTACAGGAAATGAAGATACATTTAATATTACATAACATACTTCGATTTTGCAAGCATCTATAACACTTACTGTGTGTATTTATATTACTTTAGCTACAAAGTGAGTTTTGGTGTGAACAAAGTTGAACTTTGCTGCCTGAGCAACATAAATTAAATTAGCAGGAGCAGATAGTCCAAGGTTCTTCGCAGGCCAAATTTGGCCCACAGGCCACAAACTGAAGAACCTCATGACAGGTTAGTAGTTCAGCTACGCCGTACCTTGTCTTTCTATACGTGTACCATGGCAATAAAGTCACTGAACACAATTTTGTCAAGGCGCATGCAGACATTTTTAATGCAGTGAAAGTTTATTCATGTTGAAAGACGGGGGGAGGGGAAATGCATCTGAAGTTATCGGGACTTGGGGCATTACATAAATTCTCACACCGCTCAATGTTCTTAATGCAGTTGCAGAAACTGTTGCAAATCATACTGGGGCCACAACGTACATATACTCCAGGATCCACAATGAATGTCGGCAAAAGAGCAGATTATATTCAAAGGCATTATGCAACAAAACAATATAAAATATTTTATTCTTTGTGGAAAATGCGAGGAAAAGCAAAGAATAAGAGAATGGCCGCCAGAAATGAATGGGGTAATATATAAATTCGGATGAACATAAAACCATACAACAATTAAGAATGGTTTCGTTTTAGGTGTGCATTTGCATCTAACTTGCTCCATAAAGCAAGACGTTAGTTTGATTTGTATTCCTTAAGACAAACAGTAGAATGATTTTCACTTCAAAGTTTGATCATTTGCAGTGACATTTCTGATAAAACACTGTTGCAGAACATATACATAATTAAAATATAAAATGGAAGATGCACTTTTCCCCCCCAATCAGACAACATTAACAAAAATGCTATACCCAATGAAACATTTGTAGCCAGCATTAATTCACAAACATTAAAATTAAATAAGTTCTACCTATAAGAATATTGCTGGATGCTGATCTACTTTAATCATATTAAAAGAAAGACAAATCAAATGATAATTACATGACTAACGCTTTAATGAGGATTACTGGTTAAATTGGTTTACCAATATATAGTAAGGTTAAACCAATTACTGTGATCCTAACGCCGCTTCATTGGCCATTAGATGAATGTTAAACTGAACGTAATCATGGTGTTTTACATATAGTACTTAGTTAATGATATAGCCATGTCCCTTCATGTTTCAGAACATTAAACTCATATGATTGAATAAAAAGGCAAAAAAAATTTCAAAGATTTGTATCCAGTATCTCAAACAGCAAAGAAAAAATACCATGTATGAGATGTCTCAGACAGGTCTACAAAATCTGCCTTTCCCATCATCTCTCAACATACACTTATCTCGTAGCATGCTTCCACTGTGACATGTGAATGTCCTGAGTGGGGGAGGGTCTTAATCTTTGCTGTATGGTGGTGGTTTTTGTCACTGTTTTAGTCACTATAAATTTACATTGTTTATCCACTATCTAAATGTAATATTCACGGTTCTTAAAAGAACATCATTAACCTTTTTGCACTGCAGAGGGTGTTTGCCACCCATGTGACCAAGCAAATTTGCAACATTTTGTTATAAATGTATTCAACCACAAGTTCTGTGAAACTCCCTACATTTCTATGAAAACTATAGATTGGATTTCACCACATTGGGGGGAAATTCTTCACACAAGCTCCATATAATCTCCCTGGGTTCCCCATCACCCCCAGTACACGGATACCAGATCTGTATAGGTTTACATATGGTTTTGGAAAATCACAAAGGGTGACTCCCTTTATCACATAGCATGCTTAATGCAGTGCAAAATCTGGAGGAAGGTGGAAATCCTTACGATACAACAGAAAGGGGGGGGGGGAGAGAGAATGGGTTTTCTTGGATAACCGCCAAAATCAAACTGGGGAATGACCCCCTGTTGATTTGGAGGGTTTACCCTAGTAATACCAGTCTTGTGACCTTCACAGGGGGTCGGAATGGAGCAGCCCCCATTATTTTATGGAGTGGGGAGGAGGTATGATCCATGATCACTGCTCCTGTTAAAAACGTTAGTAGAGGGTCCCTGCTCCATCCCCTTAACACAAATAAAGATCTGGATCCCCCTCCCCCATAAAGTAGAAAAGAAGGAACAAACCTGTTTAAATTTTTTTTTTTTACACATATAGAAATAAAGATAATTTAGTGATTTGCTTTATTTCGGCTCATCTGCAATTCTAGGAAGTGCAAAAGCGCTAGTGTAGCCATCAGAGGGCGATTTAAAGCCCCAGTGGGATTGGGAGGGGTTGGTATGTCACGAGGGCCCCTGGCAAGCCATCTGTGTCACCAGGGCACTCCCAAGGATAAAAATGCCAGCAAGCATCAACAGCGTTTGTAATGTGAGGAAGTAGCAGGGACCACATTCTGTTGTACATCTGTCAGCAAAATAAACACATGCAAAAAAAAAAAAACAGGAACTATTTTTTCTTTCAGGGGAAAACATGCCTCACACCATAGCATATGTTCAGTTCAGATAAAGGATGTGTATGTAAATGCTCTAACCATATTAAAGGTGCAATCCCTTCTAGTGAACTAATTCCAGTGACCCGTTTAAGGGGCCTCATCTGAATAATTGATACCTTTTCTTACCCAAATCTGACACACAAAGAATTTTTAATGTATTATTTAAAATTTGGTGAGGGATTTGATTTCCTCTAGCAATTTCCTTTTGGGTAAAGTCACTGTAATCGGCAACTGCTTGTATAGCCAGAGACCAACACACCCCCTTCCTTATTGGTCGTCTGACCGGGGTGGTATAAGGGTAAAGAAAACACTTGAATAACAAACACTTCCCCATTCAAAGGACCCCAAGAATTGAACTGTCCGACTGATATTGCATCTTTAAGTGAGCAGAACGCCTTGCAATTACTTTTCTTTCCACGTAACAGTGAACAGATCTGTGTGTTACATATGTGTAGTGAATATGACTAAAGGGCAAGCTTCATAAAATATATAGGGATAGAGGTCATTATGGATCCACAGCTCATTCCAAAACAAATTGAGATAGGAGCAGAAAATGTGGCAATATTTCATGTCTCATCTATTGTATTGTCCCCAAGGCTGCTGTCAACTAGGATTCTGGGACAAATTTAGGCAAATTATGGGATATTAAATGCATAACGGATTAAAGATTTTGAGTTGCAATAAAAATAGAAAACTTAATTTGAAACCATATTTATCAACGCTATCATAATATAATAAACTGCAAGGAATACTCAACAATTGAATCAAAGATAGGGTTTCTAGTAGGAATAAAAGATACCAGTTCATTATACTGTACTGGCCTACAATCACGAACATTCATGTGATGCCCTTTAAAGAAGATTACTAACCATATTAAATTTGTCCCTAGCTGTTTTTATTTTAATTTTTGTTTTAAAAGGCCCAGGGCCTGCAGCACATAGTGTTCACATGGCAACTTCTGCTTCCCTCCTCCCTCCCTCCCCCTCCTCCAGGAAGTGCAAAACCATTTTCCACACAGAGGACTTTATCAGAAACAATAGGTCTCATAAGGGGGGAAAAAAAGATATCTTAATATTTTCAGATAAGGTTCTTTGACATTCAGTAAATGTCACCATGTGAGAGGGGATACGCAGTTTTGCTAATTTAAGAATAAAAATCAGTTGAAAAAATAAATAAAAATTAAGTGAGCAGGTAAAAACAAACAGTACAGTATTTTCACAAAACCTTTAACCAATAAAAAAAACATGCAGGGCTGCTCATTATATTGTAATGTTACCTGGAGGTGCTACACGATCTTGATACTTTGGTTCATAATCACTGATTGTTAGTAGAAGCACTTGAATGGTCCCGATAAAAATACCAGCAAGACAGCCATAGAAGATCACATAGAATAGGATGATCTTAACTGCAAAAAGAAACAAAGAGTAGTAACAGATTTATCATGTAGCCACTCCTTTATAACCCGTCAAACGCGCACAAAGGACATTTGGAAGTAAAATATGTCAATGAAACCATTTGTGTGTCAATGTCTTCCATTTATTCTTTAAAAAAAAAAGTACAATAAATAAAAAAAAACATCTAAATGATACAAAATCTGTTACTTGGAATCCGTTTTTCTCCTATTGCGGTCTACAAGGAAAATAGGTAAATTAGTTGATCTTCAAGTTCAAATTAGTTTTCCTGAATACAATCTGGCATTGAAAAAAAAAATGTTTTACGGGTAAAGCTTCTACAGTATTTCTAAATACATACGAGTAGTCTAAACAGCATTGTAAAAGATTTCATTGTAATGCTAAGCCTGGATATACACAGGCCTAGTGACTATGCTTTTGCAGTAGGGCATGAACTAGGCCTGTTAAGAGTTAACATTGGTATCTAGGCAGCATTGAGAAAGTGTCAGTGACGTCAGTGAGATTTGGAAATTTTTTCCACAGCTCAACTATAGAAGCAAAAGGCAGTTGCTGTTAAGCAAACATGTTACGTTTGATTTCTGTCAGACTTGAGGGCAGTAGTCACTGCAAATTCAAGCAGAAAAATTGCATACTGAAAAGGGAGCTGCTTGCATAGTCCACTTACTCACACATTAAACAAAACCTAACCTGATCGGGATAGACCTAAAGCCAAACCTACAGTTTGTTAAAATATCATCCCACTTTTGGCACTGAGAACATCCGTTCTTGGCAAAAGGTGAAGAGTGAAGACAGACGTGTAATTGAGATATCACGTTTGTATCCTGTCTGGCAGGCTATGCGACTACATCACCCTCAGTTGTTATATAATGAGTTCATAGCGTATAGATACATACACTGGTCAATGAATTCCAATTTCCATAGGTAATTTTTGGTATGATTATTTCAACATTATGACTTTTCACTGAGTGGTACTGGCTGTTTTGTGTCCATCAATATTGTAACCATGTACTCATTGTATTACATTTAAATATAAACTACTTGCTAGGAATTAATGTAGCAAAATGTATAGCACATTGATTGAGAGTACAGTATGTTGAAGTGTATAGTGTATATAGTTCCTGACTGCCAACAATGGAGGTGCACCGCTGCTCCACTTTTCGATTGAACGAATTTGATCCTTAGGAATTATTCAACCCCATACGCCATGCATTCCCTGGCTCTTGCTTACTACTTGGCATGACAAACAGCGGCACAATACAGGAGAGGTTGCTAGCCAAATGTAGGCCTAAACAGGATTGTATTACAAAGCCACAATCCATTAAACCTGGAGAAGCTTTATTTACATGGAACGGAGTGTAACTATAGGTACAAATTAGAGAGAATATATATATACATGTGCCCAGGACATACTTGAAAACGAGAGGTAACTCTCAATGTATTACTTCCTGGTAAAATATTTTATAAATAAATACATATATACACACACACACACACACACAGACAGACGTCACAATAGAAAGAAAAAAAACACTTTGGTTCTAAATATTTTCCTATAATAAATGTGCTTTAACTATTGCTTCTCTATATATGTATGTGTATATACAGTATGTATGGGTATATATGTATGTGTGTGAGATGTGTGTGAGATGTGTGTGAGATGTGTGTGAGATGTGTGTGAGATGTGTGTGAGATGTGTGTGAGATGTGTGTGAGATATATATATATATATATATATATATATATATATATATATATATATATATATATATATATATATAATGTAGAGGTATCTGTGTATATACACACATAGATGTTGATGGCATTTGTAATGCTTGATTCATTGTGGAGCTTTCAGGCCTCAAGTTACAGCCTGTTGCTAGGATACGACCTTTCAAGGACCTGTTCATTCCTGGCTTCATTCTTCTCCCTTCAGCTAGTACTCCTATTCCATGCACCAGTATACCTCCAAAATGCTAAGGTGGGCAAATCCCCTCGCCTAGATTACCTACCTGCATCTATTTGCTGAATACCACTGCTAAGAAAGACACACGCCATGCAACCAACCTGTCACCTTGACTAACCTTGAGCTGTGATGCATTATTAACTCCTTAACGTCCTCATCTTACACAATTCCCTGATTGCACTACACACATACCCTAGAGCTACCAATGTAATCTATGTTCTGATTCAAACATTTTAGTGTTTTTTTTTTTTTTTTAGCCTTGAGAGAATCCCTCCCCCTCCTACTTTATACTATCTGCTTCTGCGTATTTTCCATTGCAAGGCAACAACTGCAATGGGCCAGCCCCTCTTGTTAGTTGTGTAGTGGGTGATGATGACAGAGATGGGTTTTCCCCTCCCTCCAGTTTCAGCTCTTATAGATTGGCTACATCAACGTCCTTCAGAATGACCTTTAAAAAAAAAAAAAAGACGGGAAAGACGCAGCCTTACCGTTAGAAGATACACGAATTACAATACAAGAGAAAGACGCTATAGTAACTGACAATGACACCGAATATAAACCAGACTGCTGTATTCCTTTACACCAATTCTTGAACATTCCAGCATACACTTGTTTACTGCATGTGACATTCTACCAGTTCTACAACCATAACATTATCCTGGCACAGGGCAGACAAAGAACAAGTCTATTTAACCCAACAAAGGGATCTATCCGACCGCCACGGATGATCCGCCTGCTAAAAGCGCCATTGCCATAAACGTCGATTTCCATGTTAAATCTCACAAAACTAAGCACCAAAAATATAATAATAATATGAACTGTCAAATACTTACACCAACTACCACCTGTTCTGCCCAAAAACTCCTTCTTCTCTGGATTCCAGATGAATTTTTTCCAGCCCCCGTCGTTTTCCTTGGCTTTATCTCTGGCCATCTTTTTTTTCCCCCTCTGCTGGCTTGTGCCGAGTTTTCTTTGTGCTTTGCTCTTTGTCAAACGCTCTTCACAACATAGAAAGGTTGAGCTGCAGCTAAACACAGATCTCGGATATATATATATATATATTTATTTATATTTTGCTGGTCGAAGTTCTCCCAGTTTCCTTTTGCGACGGCTTTATTACACGAATATAATGTAGGTCTCGAAATATGTGGTGCTGCTTTTCTTTGTTACAGATGTAGGTTTATTGTTTTTATTTGTGGCTTGATTTGCAGAGCCACTTCCTCGGTCTCTTTGTGGAGGAGAGATGGCTGTGCTGGTAAGGAACAGATAACGGGATTGAAAGCAGCAGGAGCGGTGTTTTAGTGGCAAGCGCTCCCGGTGCGATTACGGGAGAGAGAAGGACCCGGCGAGGTCCGACCTTTCGCCCACGTCTCTATTTATCTACCTTTCTTCCCGGCTAGGCCGCGCCTACCACAACAGGCCACCAATAGTAGGCTGGCGATACACAGGCTCTCTCCACTGAGGGGATACGTACAGAGTGGGAAGGAGGAACGATAGATGCTGGTAAAAGGAAGGAGGTGGCTAGTAACTGGTGTTCTTCAGACTCAGCAACTGCACATTATATATATATATATATTTTTTTTTTTTTTTTTTTTTTTTTTTAATGTTTACTGAAAATATACATTTTCGAAACCATACATAGTTGCAAAGTACAGGGGAGAGACATAAAGGACACATTGCACGAGTGTTACATGGCAGTTCACTTTCAATGGCTCTTTAATAAATCGATGCCTTGGCCCATTTTCCGTTTCCTTGTCTGCGCCAAGTTGCGTGTTGTGATGGTGTTCACTGGATCTCCGCAGCAATCGCGTTTGCAGACACTAGCATGGAAGTGACAAAGGAGCAGCCTGCGTTTTATGCCACACCACACAAGCAGACCAATGGCACCGTTCCGCCAAAGGAACCCGCGCCACTATCAGCAAGCCACTGACACACAGATGTGCTGCACATCCACCTCTCCTGTGACAAAGAGAGGTGCCCCCCCAACAACAACAACATATTTGGCTGAGGTCTGGAGCCGCGGCGCCCGTCGACACTCCACCCTCACATGTTAAATAGACGTCTGTTGATACATCCGTGTTTACTGTGCATGTATCCGCAGTCACATTTGTTGTTCGCTGTAAAAAAGGGGTTAAACATGGTGCATTTTATGAAGGTCGGCCAGTACAAAGGAGACAGCTGGGGGGGCACCTGACACGCTCCAGCCTGCAACACGGAAATTGAACACACCACACACACACACCCTCCCTCCCTCACAAGAGGAACACAACTTCACCGTGAGATTATACACTGCAGCTTTCATGTGAATGCGGTGCACCCACAAACACCCAGGGACGCAGCGCACATGCAGAGCACTGCGCGTGTTCAGGTACATTTCCGAAGACAACGCCCAAAATCCAACGGCAAGAGAGATTTGCCTCAAGCACACAACGTGCCAGCTCTCGGGTTCCGTGTTTCATCACCTCAGAGATAATCCCTTGCAGGTGTATTGTTTTGAACGCATGAAAAAGGCGGGACCGCAGTGAACTTAAACGGGTTTCTGATCTGTTATTTCCCAACAATAATAATAATAATAAATGATTTTGACGCATGCAAGGAGAAATGTTCATATTTTCTAAACGACTGCGGCAACCTCAAAGTCGCAAATTGCAACCGGGTTGGGCTCCTTCACCTATTTGCCCTTCAAGAACTTTTCAACCATTTCCCTCCCCGTGGTCACATCACGTGACATCGGTAGAGCGATGAAGCGTTAAACTGAGCCGCCCATAGCGAAGGTTCTGTATTATTATTACACGCTCAAGGCGTTCTATTAAATGGTTAATCTACAGAAACCAGATGGACCCAGCTCGGTGTCTTAATACCAGACATTCAGTTTCAACGCCGCCCCTCCACCTCCTTCAGCGGTCCCTCGTTCAGACAGCTGAAGCCTATGGTAGGAGAGAGAAGGCGAACAAGGGGGTTTATCATTAACCACTTGCACAAGGTCACAACCGCATTGAACCCGGTGCAAAGACATTCATTCTATTGCTCTAGGTGTCTTTTGTTTTTATTGCTAGGTAAGAGGTTCAGGTTTTTGCAGCTGTGATAATAATAGAGATTGTTCTGGTTGGTTGCATGTGAAGACAGCAGCAACGAGTTCATATGACAGGCTAGTGAAAGAGGAGCCGAAGATGTTCTGTACAGTTCATACAAGGATGCTTTATTATAAGCACAGTGCTCATGATACATGAAAGCCGTTGTTTTGTACTGTAATCAAGATCAGAAAGCTGATATCTTTTAATTTTTGTGATATTTCTAACTAGGATCTTTATGCAAACTAATTACCATATTACCAAATAGACTCGTTTCTAAGTTGTATGGGGAGGACATGCAATACTTGTATCATGAATGAGTTAAATTACTTGTCAGAATCATAATTGAATCATGCTGCAAATAAAGACAAACATTGTAGACATTGTCTTAATTGTAGAAAGCAAATTAAATGCAGACAAGGGCACCTCATTTTAAAGGGAATATTGGTAAATTATATAAAATAATTATTTCAACTTGCATCTACGTAAAGTATACGAAGGTCAAACGCTGATCATATGGCAAATCGTGCTTTAGTGATGTCTCACACACAGGTAATAATAGTCATCAGGGCTGCAGACAGAGTTCCTGGGGCCAGGACTAGAGCTTTGCCTTGTTCTCCCCTCCCCTTTCACACCTGTATCTCAATCACTCCCCATTTCTCTTCCTCACTCAATCCCCCCTTTCTTCACACTCCTTTTCCCCTCTCCTGACCACACACTATTCCCCCCCCAATACCCATACAATACCACCTCCCACACAACCCCCACCATCCCAATACAAGTTAACCCCCCAAGTACTGACACACTAGACCCCTCCAGATACACAGCCTCCTAGATGCAATGCCCCCCTACCCACCACAACCAGATACAAACACCACCACCACCCGATAAGTACAATTCCCCCCTCCACAAATACACTTACCACCTTCCATCTCCCCCCCCCCCCCAAAAAAAAACATTTACCTCTGTTTGCTGCCACCGAGCCTCAGCTCTCCCCAGCTGCTGCTGCCTCATCCCACACTGGGCCTATTTACCATTGGCAGAGAACATTACATTCCCATAAAACTATAAGTCGCATATCCGTTTTCATATTGTCTCTCATTGTAATTAAAAATATAGGTTACAGTATGTCCATTATATGGGCATTAATAAGGATAGTTAATAGGTTAATGTGTATTCGTTTTATGAACTAACCATTCTATTTGCAATGGTGAATGGTAATAATGCTATTTACAAAATAATGTATCCTTTATAACACATTGTGAGAGTAGTAAGGTAGGCAAGTATTGTTTGATTTTTAATATAGTAAGATTGTTGTCTCTGCAGAATATTCAAGGCATAGCAATTTATAGTGATATATTCATATGCATGGTGCAATATCTAGTTGATTAACTATGTACATGGAGTCGACATATAGAGTGCTAGTAATACAAAGTATATTTCTGTTATGGCGTTGATCTATGAGAATATCGCCTAATGGACAATTAAAGACGTCATTTGTATGGACAATAAAAGGATGGGGATCCCACTAGAATGGAATACTCCTGACGAAGTTGTTTTAGGCTTCGTTCAGGGTGTCAGCTGCAGGACACGGAGGGAGGGCGTGAGGGAGGCAGTGCTGCAGTTTGCTGGGCGACATGTGTTTATCCCCCAGCAGACTTTTCAGCGTTGGGGAGGGGGCAGGGTTACACACGGCAGGGTAAGTATCCAAGTTGCAGTCATGAAATCATTCTGAAGAATGATTTCATTGGCTGCCTTGGTCCCTGTGACGCTGCTGCAGTTCCAAAAAACGAAATTTTCGTTTATTGAAACTGTAGTCAGCTTCAACTCCTGGCTTCGGA
Organism: Ascaphus truei; assembly: GCF_040206685.1. Lineage (NCBI taxonomy): Eukaryota > Metazoa > Chordata > Amphibia > Anura > Ascaphidae > Ascaphus > Ascaphus truei. The sequence continues at coordinate 119,738,146 of NC_134485.1, read as the reverse complement.
GACAGGGCAGTTGCTACCCTGAAAACCAGTATTCAAATTGAATACTTTGTTTCTCACGGCAGCACGCCCTCCCTCCGAAGCCAGCACCCTGAACGAGGCCTTAGAAACATGTAGGATTAATTGCACATGTGCAGGTGTGAGCCGAATCAGGAGCAGGCTGATCGTATTACACTTTGAACCGTCAAGAAGAGAGGAGGTCTGAGAAGAGCCCCGTCTGGACTGCAGTGCATAGGAGGTGCGTTAAGTGATGCGGATCAAGTCCAACCCTCGTAGACACGTGGCCACGCGCTGACGTCAGACCAGACGAACGTGGAAGTGGACACGGACATCAACACACGAGGGACGCTCAGGAATCTCCAAACAGGACAGACATATCGGGGCTTCAAATCGGCAGTTCCAGTCTTCTTAATAACCGGAGAAAGGGGCTGGTGACGGCCTAAACTAAAGCTTCACACCACATATATTTTTATATGGGAATCCGTGAGTGAATTTCCAATTGTCTTTTTTATGTTTTTTTTTACTAAACTTTTTGATACGGTATTGTCCTATGGCTATTTTCTAATTTCTTTTTCATATGACGTATGAGGCATTCATAATCATCTAACATAACTTATGCACTCTTGGACATGAAGTATTAAGACAAGTAATAGAAGTATACTTTTCTCTATATCATAGCACTATTTCACTGGTATCAATTACATTGATAATAGTTTTTGCATCATCATCCACTTATTGTATTTGGTTATATAACTAAGACTAAAGAAGGCACACTATACTATAGTCCTTGAAGAACACGTGGAGCACTATTCACATAGATTGATTGATTCTCTGTCTGGATAAGGTGTTAAAAGAGCACATTTTAATGAAGCAAGATTTTATTGTTTTCCATTTGAGCATTCGATTAGCTAAACAACGTGATCGCTACTGCAATTAATAAATGATCTTATTTTATACTCTTCATTCGTCACGTTTGATTTAAATGTTTTCTCCCCCAAACTGTATTGGCATCCATTGCAATTCTCTACCTAGATGGGTGCACAATACAGTGTTTAAAGAGCACAGGTTGTTCATATACTTTATTTATTGAAGCAATATTGTATTGTTTTCTCTCTATATCCATTGGAGAATAACAGCCATCATCCAGAGATCAAGCGCCAAGAAGGACTTTCTTTTTTCATATTTCTTTCAAGAAGGTTTTTGGCCAAATCTTCAAGTCTTGTAGGCTGCAGGACACTGGACAGTACATTTATTGGTATTGTATTAAGTTTATATGCAATACTGTAACACGATTTTTTTAGCGCTAAGGTTGTGTTGATACCATACAATACTGAATACATGGCACATATTTTGATCTCTCCTTCCCTTTATATTTATGTTGTATGTTAAGTGCTGTCTGTAATCATTTATTTTGCAGAATGCAGGCCTTCCAGTTAATTGATATTGGATAAGGTTAAATTGAATATGCTGTTTAAATATGTATATTACTGATGGGAAACTGGTACGATACAGATACAGAAATAGCACCATATATATATACACTTAGGCTATCTAAAAGTAATAAAGTAAACAATACTTGTAAAAAAAAATATGGTTACTTGTTTAATTGCCTTGAACGAGTCGATGCAGTATGGTCAGTTTATTGAATGACCCCCCTGTGTGTTCCATGAGTATGTTATGTGTATGCATGGTTGGCCCATGAACAGGTTTCAGAGACATGCTTAGCCTTGCCTTCTACATAAACAAGCTGTCCCAGTTTTTTATCCCCTATAGCTAAAGGTTTTTGATAGGTAAAGTGCACTAAGCTTTACAGAGAACAAATTCTGCAAAACAATGACTAGCTGTTGAGAGGAAAAAGTGTACTGTACTATATATTAACAAGAACAGTTGACTGTTAATTTCAGTCTAGCAGTGGCCAGTGCTTGCTTTGTAGCGTGTCTCACAATGGAGATCTACATGATAGAAACAATATACGATGAGTCTGTCGTGTATAATTTAGAGTGCTAAAACAATATGGGAAGGCAATATTTGAGTTATAGAAGTGGGTGCTAACTCACCATCACTGGTCCAAGCAGTAAAACAACTAAACCAAATTGAAATGAACAGCACTATCAATTCTGGATTTCTTAAAGTTTCCAACATAGCCCTGGAAAGAATTCCAATGAATGTCAGACCAACTTTAAAAAAAACCAAACAAAACACTTTCAACATTTAAACAATCAATAATTTGGAGCGACTCCTCATTTTGAAGGGCTAAAGCCTGTGATTATGGGGGCGTCACTAATGGTATTTAAATCTCCAGACTTCCTCACATTGTGGTGTCCTCCCTCCCTTCCTCCTCCTGCACTTTCCCTTTACATGAGCCCTCTAACTTCTAGGCCAGTGGTGTTCATTTTTATTTTATTTGTGGTTTGGAACTCCAATTAATATTGTGAAATTCTGTGGAACCCCAACCCCCTCTGTAATACAAATATATAATCGCTGCGCTTCGCCATGTATGGAGCATGCAGCTGGCGCAGGGATTGGCCATACAAATGTGAAAAACAGAAAGTGAATCCCTGCGCTTCTCGCTTTGGGATAGCAATAAATGGTGAATAAATATATATGGTGTAAAAATCTATAAGATAAAGGAGACTTTTGGTTAAATCCTTTGAGCAAATAATGCCAAGCCTGCTAACCACGTCAAGGTAAGTCTATAGCAGGTCCCTATGCTAAATGCATAATAATGTTATGTGAAATGACCCCAGAAGGGTTTAATAGATCGAAGCACATGCTTATATAACCTAGTGCAGTTAAAAACTGGTAAATACCAATGAGGATACTTACATGTCTGCAAGTAAAGTGAATAGTGAAAATACAGGGACCATACTGGGAGATTATATACCTTGAAAAAGGAGGGGCTGGCCTCCCACAAACTGCTCAATAAGCAGTTGCAGGTGATTGGACTAAATACATTGTATTTAGCCAAATCACCTGCAACTGCTTATTGAGCAGCTTGTGGGAGGACAGCCCCTCCTTTTTCAAGGTATATAATCTCCCAGTATTGCTATCCCAAAGGGAGAAGTGCAGGGATTCACTTTCTGTTTTCCCCCTCTGTAATAGTCTGCCTGAGATCAGATGTCTTGTAAGAACCCCATTCTGTATTTTGTACAAACCCAGGTTGAAAAACACTGTTCTAGGCCCTAATCCTCAATTTGGAAACTAAAGTTCAAAATCAGGTAACCCCTTCTAGGAACAGTCAAATAATTCCAGTGACATGTCTAAAGGGTCTCATTTAGGTAATTACCTACTCTTTGACAAAGGGCAAGACATGCCCGAAACGCATCAGAGTTTTTCATATACCCACTTACCTTGATGTCTCCTATGTCACCCCCTCAATAAATTGGTTTTAATCAATTTTTGGATATGCTGTACTCCATTTTTTCTCCTTATGCTGTGCACCGCTTTTTTCCCATTTTGGACTACACAATTATCATTCAGGTAATTTATTACCTTTTTTCCCAAATATGCCACCTATAAGTATTTGTATGTTTTAAAGTTAATCTGTGAGGGGTTTAGTTTCTTCTGGCTACTCCCTTTTTGTATAACACAAGAAACAAAGAAGTCCAGAGCAACATCCAATGTGACAAAAATAGACAGTGAAATACCTATATATCTCTTGAAAAATGGTAATTTAGTTAACCGTTTGGTCAAAGCGTATAAAGCGAGCCACTTTCAAGGCATGACCAGTTCGCAGGTCCTAACACTAACTGATTAAAATCCTTATTTACCTCTATAATTAGAGGCAGGATGGTCCTGGCATAGTACCTGTCACAACCAACTGCATGAAAGGAAAACCTGCTTACTTGGAAAGTGGGGAGGGGCAAGCTTTAAACCCTGGGTGGGAGGAGCCACTAACCTCCAAAACAGCTGAGACCAGCTGGACAAAAATAACAAACAAACAGATACCCAGCAAGCTCTCAGAAACCCACCAAAATTACCACTATATATATATATATATATATATATATATATATATATATATATATATATATATATATATATATATATATATATATATATATATATATATATATATATGATAAAAAATCACTGGCACTCCAATAGAAATTCAATAATGAATAGGTGCATGTCCCATATAAATAATAAAAGTATACATTACCGCATAGCAGGAAAAAGGGAGACAGCACTCAGGTGAATGAAAATAAATGTATTAAATACAGCACATAACTCCAACGTTTCGATCCCACAGGGGGATCTTCCTCAGGGTGGTGCAACAGACACAGGACAGTGAGTGACTTATATACCCCAACACCCAAGTGACATAAACATCTCCACATCATCAGAAAGCATCATCATCGGGCGACAAAACAGCTGTGCATAATACAATTTAATTAGATCATGCTCCAACTCCATGTCTGTACTCCTATTGGGGAATCCAAGTCACATGATCAAACCCAAGCTGTCAGTGTCATTGCATGTAAACAAACTGATGCTGCCCGGTTTTCAAGGCAACAACATGTGTGCTCAACTCTTATATATATATTTATATGGGAGAAAGAGGAGAGAGCGCACGCCCCATAGTATAAAACTGTATATTTAATGATGGGAAGGGGGAGGGGGGGAAAAATAGCACTCACAAGGGTAAAAGAGTTAAAAGCATGTCGTGATTATATCACCACCATCCGGTATCTTTGCTTGACTCAAACGTCCATCAGTCTCTGGATGATGGAGGATCCGTGATCACCAGGATGTTCAGGGCGTGAGAGAAGTGTACCGGAATCGTGCTGGAGTCCTCAGAGAATCTTCTTGCTGGATGGCCTCAAGCTGTTAGACGCACGAACCGGCCTGTTCATGCGCACACGTGATGATGTAATGTCCGTACATAACGTAATGCGTGATGACGCTCCCTGACGCGTTTCGTCACACTCGGGCGACTTTGCGTTCATTGCGATGGTTTTCCCCTGACTTTGCATGAAAGCTGGTCCCTTTTTCAACCACATGTAAGCTAATAACATCTAGCTATTTCCCAGGACTTTTTCCATCACTAGATCTATGGGCTTTTGTTGCAGGGATCCTCATTAGTGCATTGTCATTGTGGAATTGTAGTTTCATGTGAATCCTTTTTATGTATTTTCTTATTATGTAGTTTAATTTTAATTGGTATAAAGATAATTATTTTTACTAACTGTGTTTTTCCTTTTTGCGCTTTCTTTTTGTTTGCATGTTTCCTATCCACCCCGCTGATCACAGGAGAGTGAAAGCTGCAGAAGGAGAGCACATACTTTGAATTAAGGAGGATCTATTGAGACTGTGCACATTTGCTTTATTATATATATATAATTTTATTTATATATATATATATATATATATATATGTGTGTGTGTAACGGGTATTCCCCCACCCAATCGCAGATATAGTGTGAGTGCGGAGAACCTACTGTTACCTGGTGTGGTGCTTTACCTGTTAGGCTCACAGGAGGGCTGAGCTTCCGCCACGGGGAACCTGGGGCAAGTATAATATAAGTAACCTCGTACTCGGTGCAGCGCTTCCACCTGCGATGGCTCCCACCAGAGGGGGAGTGGTTCCTTGCAGGACAATTTATATCACTCAGCACACAGTATGTAAAACAACCAATGCCTTTACTAGTGTAACCATACGCATACATAACAATCAACAAATTAACAGGTGTCCCTCCCTAGAGGAGACACTAAATGATGCGTCTCGCAGGACGCTACCCCCTTCACCAGGTGATACCACCCCGTGTCCAGTAACCACACACAGTACGTTTCCCACCCTTCCTAGTGAGATGATATGTGTGACTGCGCAGTGACTAGTCCTGTGTGAATCTAATAGTATCGTTGGTGCACTTCATGAGGGTTACCTGCCGAGCACTCCAGTGCCCGGGCCTGCAACGGAGCTTCGCAAAGGATCCGATGACGGATGAACACAGGAACTACCGTCCGGGGCGATCCCACCCGGATGGCCTCTGCAGCAACAACGAAGATCTGCGAACCCTCTGGACGGACGCGCAGCGTCTGCTGAGTCCCTAACTGACTCTCAATAGTAAGGGGCAGGGTCCCTAACCTGGGGCCTGTCCCTGACATAACTTACACTACAGGATGGCTCAGGGCTATCTCGGGCCTTGGGGGCTGCTGGCCTAGTGCAGGGAGTCACTGACTCCTGCACCCTACCTCCTTCCCCTGGCTGCTCCTCGCACTGACTGACTAGCGTGGGCTCAGCGCGCGAAATGTATCTATTTCTCCTGCAGGCCAATCCTTCAGCCCTATTGGCTACTCGGGGGCACCTGGTGCCTTTCCCTCTTAGCCTCCTGGGAATTGTAGTCCCATGGAGGCTATTTCTACATTGGGGCCGCGTGCGCGATTCTTCTGCGCATGCGCGACTCCCTATAGGCCACCGCAACTCCCTAGCTGCAACCGCGCATGAGCGATCCTGGCGCCTGCGCGTGCAACCATAATGGCGGCCCCCGCTAGCCGGGTGCGCTGCTGAGCCTCCGGTTCGGATCACTCCCTGCTCCAGCCCCCACCTTTGGGAACAGCCGGCAGGTCTGTCGCTGCCTCCGGCGGCACCCGCGACCGCGCTGACCCAAAGGAAGGGGGTCTCAGGGAGCCGGAGGGCACTGGGCTACACTCTCCCCCTGGTGAAATCCCAACGCCCTCGCTTGGATAGCAGACATAACCATGTACAAACATTATATAATAAAAATGCAGTACATAGAATATACAACATATCACATGAGCTTTGTATGACTTGGTACCCCACACAACACCCACAGTAATACCCGAGGCCAGCTGAGTGATTGCTGTTTGCCGAGACCAAGCATGGGGTGCCCCTAACTGATCATGTGGGGGTACCTCACTTTTACGTTTGTGAGCCTTCCCTGGATAATCTCTTGGAGAGCATGCTCGGGGGTAACAATCACAGGGTCCTTACTACTTCCTCCCCCTGGTGGAAGGAATAGTACAATGTCTCTTGGCCAGACCTTTACCCGGCCATCCGCGGCATGGATGCGGTAGGCCAGAAGGCCTTGACCTTTTCCGCGGTCCACCACATGGTGAATGGAGCGCTCCTTTTTGGGCTTAAAGGAGGCAATTTTCACTGAATCACTTGCAACACAGTCCTTGTTCCTAAGAACTTGGGACGTTTCCATTTGAAGCGAGCAAGTAACAAGATCTCTGTACTCAAAGTCTCTGTACTCAAAGTCTCGGTTACATCCTGCAGGGGGTAAAGGGTTGATACCTTACCACTGCATTGATGCACGGTGGCCAACAGGTCCTCGGGGACGCTGTCAGTTCCCACCTCGGCTGTCTTGGGACCTGTCCCCGGCACTTCTGGGGCAGTCCACTCACTGCCTTGAAACTCGGGAGCGTTGGATCCCAGTCCTGGGACCAATTGGGTTGGAGCGCACGGGCTCACACTCAGGTCAGGAGCTTTTTCCACGGCCGCCTCCATCGGAGCCTGTGGGGAGCAAGGAGGTTCCTCACCACTCCGTGGTCTTGCGATGGGTTCCGGTTCATCTGGAACACTGTCAGGCACCATCTGTGCTTCACTGGACATCACGATGGGGCTGACTTTTCTCTTTGCCTGGACAATAGGCGGTAGGTACTGGTCCATTCGCACCACTGGACCGCTATCTTCTAAGGGGGACATCTCCGCCAGGACGCGATGCCGAGTGGAGCCAATCGCCCTGGTGGCCAGACTTAAGGAGCTACCGTGCTCCACGGTCACCTGGAAGCTCACACCCGACACCCCTGGGGCAGTCAACTCACCCTTGTCGTCGGTAGGTACTGATCCCAAGCCTAGGACCAATGGTACCATCGTAGTAGTCCGGAATGGCCGTTGTAGAGCACACGGGCCCACATTAGAGTCCGCTGTAATTGAGGTAGTTGGTTCTTTGTCTGCAGCTTCACTTGGGTGGTCCGCCGGCTGGCGCATCACCACAGCTGGTTGTTGGTTGCTGAAATCACTAAGAGAGGATGGGGGTAGAGACACCTTACCCTGTGATTCCGGAATCTGCAGTTCAGGAATCTGCAGTCCTGAGGGGGGAACCAAGTCTAGAACCGGGGTGCATGAACCCCCTGGAACATCTGCTACAGCCCACTGACTTGATGCGACCACCGCGTTGCAGCTGTCCAATTTGGGCAATGTAGCTTGAAACTTTTGTGGTTCTAGAGCCGAGTCTAGAACCGTGGTTATAAAACGTGGTGCCTCCCAATCTTCCGTGGTTGAGGTAGAGGGGTTAACGGCATCTATTACCCCATTAGAGAGGTCATCCGCATCTTTCTCTGGGGGTTCTGGCTCTGGGACCGGGTCTGGAACCACGGTTAGAGTGCAAGAGTCCTCCGAAACTTCTGTGAGGGGGATAGATTGGTTACCTGGATTGACCTGTCCGCTTTTGAAATTGACTGCTTCTTTCTTGGCAGGTTCCGTAGGCCGCTGCCACACGGGCCTCAGGAACTGTGCTCCGCAGTGAGCACAATCTGGCCCCCAGGTAAACTGTCCAACTGGGCAGTTACACATGAGATCGTAGCATTGTACACATGTCTCCCCGCTCACGGTTGTCATATGGCATCTTATGGGTAGCTGAGAGAAGTCTGCACGCATGACAGCAGACATATCTACATTTTGCTGTAAGCACGGGCACAAAAGAAAGGGTACAGTCATGTCTTGCAACTGCCAGCATACATACAGCTGGGGGTGGGGTTTTCTGCATCTTGTAAGGTGAACAGAAGTTGCTGCTTGATGCTCAATTTGCTCACTCCCCCTGGTGGAATTTAAAGCAGGGGTGGCACACTTCGGTTCAGGTTGAAGACAAGCAACACGTGCGCTCTCCTGCTTTGGCGGGAGCTGCCATTTTACTGGGTCAGCGTAGACTAAGGGGTACCCCTCAGACGGGGCCTCTGGCATAAACAGTGTGGATGATGCTTCTGACAGGCATATATCCTCAGTGTGGGTTGCCACAAAAAGTATCGTTTTCCATGTGGACGTGGGATCGTGTTCTTCATCTAAGACACAGGCGTGCGGCCACCCAGGAATTTTATGCATATAATACCTGACCCTGACCGCGGGTATAGTTGCGGGAAGACCTCCTACCGCCACCACCTGGCCGGGTTCCATATATTGCCTCAAAGCCCAGGCAATGACCTCGTGTCCGGACTTTACAACCATGATGGACAATTTGACAAAAAAATAGAATAGGGCACCCCAGGTCTGATCTCAGCAGCGCCTCCAAATGTAACGGGTATTCCCCCACCCAATCGCAGATATAGTGTGAGTGCGGAGAACCTACTGTTACCTGGTGTGGTGCTTTACCTGTTAGGTTCACAGGAGGGCTGAGCTTCCGCCACAGGGAAGCTGGGGAAAGTATAATATAAGTAACCTCGTACTCGGTGCAGCGCCTCCACCTGCGATGGCTCCCACCAGAGGGGGAGTGGTTCCTCGCAGGACAATTTATATCACTCAGCACACAGTATGTAAAACAACCAATGCCTTTACTAGTGTAACCATACGCATACATAACAATCAACAAATTAACAGGTGTCCCTCCCTAGAGGAGACACTAAATAATGCGTCTCGCAGGATGCTACCCCCTTCACGAGGTGATCCCACCCCGTGTCCAGTAACCACACACATAGTACGTCTCCCACCGTTCCTAATGAGATGATATGTGTGACTGCGCAGTCACTGGTCCCGTGTGAATCTAATAGTATCGTTGGTTCACTTGATGAGGGTTACCTGCCGAGCACTCCAGTGCCCGGGCCTGCAACGGAGCTTCGCAAAGGATCCGATGACGGATGAACACAGGAACTACCGTCCGGGGCGATCCCACCCGGATGGCGTCTGCAGCAACAATGAAGATCTGCGCCCAACCCTCTGGACGGACGCGCAGCGTCTGCTGAGTCCCTAACTGACTGAATAGTAAGGGGCAGGGTCCCTAACCTGGGGCCTGTCCCTGACACAACTTACACTACTGGGTGGCTCAGGGCTATCTCGGGCCTCGGGGGCTGCTGGCCTAGTGCAGGGAGTCACTGACTCCTGCACCCTACATCCTTCCCTTGGCTGCTCCTGGCACTGACTAACTAGCGTGGGCTCAGCGCGCGAAATGTATCTATTTCTCCTGCAGGCCAATCCTTCAGCCCTATTGGCTACTCGGGGGCACCTGGTGCCTTTCCCCCTTAGCTTCCTGGGAATTGTAGTCCCGTGGAGGCTATTTCTACATTGGGGCCGCGTGCGCGATTCTTCTGCGCATGCGCGACTCCCTATAGGCCACCGCAACTCCCTAGCTGCAACCGCGCATGCGCGATTCCGGCACCTGCACGAGCAACCATAATGGCGGCCCCCGCTAGCCGGGTGCGCTGCTGAGCCTCCTCCGGCTCGGATCACTCCCTGCTCCAGCCCCCACCTTTGGGAACAGCCGGCGGGTCCGTCGTTGCCTCCGGCGGCACCCGCGACCGCGCTGACCCAAAGGAAGGGGGTCTCAGGGAGCCGGGGGGCACCGGGGCTATATATATATATATATATATATATATATATATATATATATACACAGTGGTCGACAAATCACCAAAAAATCTACTCGCCACACAAAAAAATCTACTCGCCACCTAGTACCAAACGTGTGCTGCTTGGGCCAATAGGAGCTCGCCACGATGTTAAATCCACTCGCCCAGGGCGAGCAAATGTATAGGTTTGTCGAACACTGTATATATATATATATATATATACACACACACATATAAACACACAAAAAAGACAGAAATCCCAGATAAAGCACTCTGATCACGAAAAACTATGAATATTAGTACAAAAGGGTTTATTAATCATATTCTTTCCCATAGCACCGCCATTTGCCTTTATTTTGGAGTATTTATGGTTAATGATCAGCATTTGTGTCCTTAGGTTTTTGATGCGGTTATATTTGTGGTTTTATATATATATATATATATATATATATATATATACAGTGTTCGACAAACCTATACATTTGCTCGCCCCGGGCGAGTGGATTTAACCCCCGGGCGAGTAAATATTGGCCCAAGCAGCACACGTTTGATACTAGGTGGCGAGTAGATTTTTTTGTGTGGCGAGTAGATTTTTTGGTGATTTGTCAACCACTGTATATATATATATATATATATATATATATATATATATCTATATATATATAACAAACACAAAAAAGGAAGAAAAAATGGCGCCAACCTAAACCCATTATAAAGGTAAAAATATATATATATATGATGAAAAAATATATAATGAAAAAATGCCTATGCTATACAAAAAATGGAAAAAATACAAAATGTATAAAGACAATACATAAAGTATATAGATATAAATACCAAATGACAAAGTCCAGAAAAAAGAATACAAAAATCGTAAAATATACAAATCCTAAAAATTGCTCCAGATGCTATCCAAAAAAGTCTTTGCAGCCCGAATGAAGGGAACACCACTTCCTTGAAGATATCTATAAAAACACAAAAAAAACAGGCGCACTCATAGCGTATAAAAGTATAACAATAAATTTATGGAGTCAAGGATTTAAAAATACACACTCACAAACATAGCAGAATAAAAAGCAGTTATGAGTGTAACTCAACCAGCCAGGCACAGGAACCAGATGATGGGTAGTTTCGGTGAAGTGTCCGGTCCAAATGGGCTACAGCAACCTCTTTAAGTGCCTCCGGAAATCAGCCAGACGCAGAAACCAGATGACGGATGACTTCAGTAAAGTGTCCGGTATAGGTGAACTGTGGCAACCTTAGTAAGAGCCTCCGGACCCGGGGAGCACGAGGGACGCCGCTTTCCTCTCAATCAGGCGTCACACAGTGAGTTCTCGGCTCCAAATGCCGCGAGAACTCAGTGACGTCACTGGATTCAACCGGAGAGAGTTCCCATGCACGCAATAAATGACCGGCTGAGATACATCCAAAGAAAACAATAACATGCTGTGTACAAAGGTAGTGAGTGATGTAAAGTACAACTGAACAATATCACCTCCACATAGTAATCTCTACGCGTTTCGTCTCAGAGAGACTTCATCAGGAGTTCCGGAGGCACTTACAGAGGTTGCTGTAGCCCATTTGGACCAGACACTTCACCGAAACTACCCATCATCTGGTTCCTGTGCCTGGCTGGTTGAGTTACACTCATAACTGCTTTTTATTCTGCTATGTTTGTGAGTGTGTATTTTTAAATCCTTGACTCCATAAATTTATTGTTATACTTTTATACGCTATGAGTGCGCCTGTTTTTTTTGAGTTTTTATATATATATATATATGTATATATATAATGTGTGTATATAAGTGTCGAAAGGAGATCTACTGGGCGTGGCTAATTGTATAAAACAAGATACGAAGAAGTCAAAAACAACATCCAATGTGACAAAAATACACAGTTAGCCTATAATAGTAGTAATCCTTTCAGAACAGGGCATTACTGGCCAATAATGCACTTGCTGGGTTAAACTCTTCCAGCCAGGGCATTATTGGCCAGTAATGCCCTGTTCTGAAGGGATTAATACTTAAGTAATTATTAGCATGTTGAGCACACACACACAATACATTTTGTCTCATCATCTGAAGGCATCCATGTCCAGTGGTTAGTTACATTCCTCTTTTGATACTGTTAGGAGAATAATAAAGGTGGGTAGCCCAAAGGACAAAGAAAGTATGAGTTCACAGGTCATGTAGCACCAGCCACCTCCTCACACACCTGCTCTTTTCATACTCACCTGGATAAATGGTTATTTGTCTCAGTGGCTTTTCATGTCTGGGAATTTACACTGAAGCTCAATGCCATCAGCAGTCAACACGAAACAGATTTCCAGCATATGTCATACGTGAGGAAGTTCTGGGGCAGCCTGTGGAGACTAAGCTAGAGTCCCAAAACATTGCTTGTCCTGGTAACCCTAGTACTCAGTGTTTCCTGGGAGAGCCCCACATTACAGAATCCCCATTAGGGCCTGGATATAGTTATATAATTCCAGCAGCATGATCCTGCTATATGGGAAAATTAGGGACTGTCTTAATTTTATAATAGAAAGTATTACATATTTGTATGAACTACTAGAACTAGAAATCAACAACATGGGAATAGATATTTAACTGTGCTACAATGAGCCACAATGAACTTATGAAGTTGCTTAAAATCAGCAAGAGAAGCAGGAGTGTAATTTTCAACGGGTCTTGGTTATAGTGCTCTTAAAAAAAAAATGTGCTTTTAATGATAAGGCTACTTAATGACTAAACCAGCGTTTCCCAAACTTTTTTTTCTGTGACCCGGTTATTTTTTAACTTCTTCGTGACCCACTAAAATTTTTATCGCCTATAGGTAAAATAAAACAGTTATGAATGTCCATACAGATTTCATATATTCTCCCAATCCCCTCTATTCTCTCTCTCTCCCCCCCCCCATTCTCTATCTGACCTGCACAGACGCACACAGTCACTGACCTACAGACACTCACACAGACAGACCAACACACATTGACCACGCACAGACACCCACACAGACACAGACACTGCTGGCCTGCACAGACACACAGCCACTGATACACACACAGCCACTGATACACACAAGCAGCCACTGACACACAGACACTGATACACACACAGACACTGATACACACACACACACACACACACACACACACACACACACACACACACACACACACACACACACACACACACACACACTCACACACACACAAATACTGATACACACACACACACTGATACACACACACACTGATACACACACACACACACTGATACTGATACGCACACACACACAGACACTGAAACTGAAACACACACACACACTGATATACACACACACACACACACACACACACACACACACACACACACACACACACACACACACACACACACACACACACACACACACACACACACACACACACACACAGACACACACACAGCCACTGATACACACAGAGACACTGATACACACAGACACTGATACACACACACACGCACTCTCCCCTATACACACACAGACACACACAGTGAATTACAGGCAGCGACGGATGTGAGTGACTGGAGCGGGGGGGAGGGGGGAGACAGAGGAAAGGACGGTGATCCAACCAGGCAGTTCCACCACCTCCCCCTGCCCGCCAGCGACCGCATAGCCACCATTGCCCACCCCCGTGCCCTTCTCCCACACCAAGGGGACCGGGGGGAAGGGAGCGCCGGGACAGGAGGCACAGGTACAACAACACCAACCCCCCCCCTACCACCTCCTATCCAGGGCCGCCAACACAAATCATGAGGCCCAGGACAAATAAAAGGAGCAGGCCCCCTCCCCCCCGAACCCATAGCGCACCTACCACAAAAAAATATCTTTTAGCGCGCAACTTTTACTTAACTGTTTTGTGGGAGACAGTGACTGGGTGGGTGGGAGACGGTGACTGGGTGGGAGACGGTGACTGGGTGGGAGATGTTGACTTGGGTGGATGGGAGACGGTGACTTTTGGAGATGGTGACTGGGTGGGTGGGTGGTAGACAGTGATTTAGACGGTGACTGGGTTAGGAGACGGTGACTTTGGAGACGGTGACTGGGTTGGTGGGTGACTTGAGTGGGAGACGGTGGGTGGGTGGGAGACGGTGACTCGGTGGGTGGATGGTAGACTGTGACCCGTGACGGTGACTGGGTGGGAGATGGTGGGTGGGTGGGAGACGGTGACTTGACGGTGACTGGGTAGGTCGGTGGAGACAGTTACTGGGTGGGTGGGAGACAGTGACTGGGTGGGAGAGAGTGACTGGGTGACAGTGACTGGGTGGGTGACAGTGGGTGGGAGAGAGTGGATGGGTGACAGTGACTGGGTGGGTGACAGTGACTGGGTGGGTAGGTGGGTGACAGTGACTGGGTGGGTAGGTGGGTGACAGTGACTGGGTGGGTAGGTGGGTGACAGTGACTGGGTGGGTAGGTGGGTGACAGTGACTGGGTGGATAGGTGGGTGACAGTGACTGGGTGGGTGGGAGACAGTGACTGCGTGGGTGGAAGACAGTGACTGGGTGACAGTGACTGGGTGGGGTGACTTACCTTGCCGCCGGACGCTTTCCCCTGCTGCCCCCGATATCCCCGCGGCAGCTGCCCGGGACGGGGGTTGGGCTTGGGGGCGCGGGAGGTGGGCTCGGCAGGGGGGCCATGAGAGGTGAGCTCGGGGGGAGCGTGGGAAGCTGGCCGCGGGGGGAAGCGGGCCACAGTAGGATCTAGTACTTCCCCCTCCGTCCCACGTAATGTGCGGGCCGCAGAGGAGCTGGTACTTCCTCCTCCGTCCCACGTTGGAAGGGGGGGGTCCCTGCTTGCCCTGCGCATGCGCGCGGGACCGCAGGGGGAATCGCCACCATTTTTTTTTAACTTGAGAGGGGTGGGGGGGACACACAGGGACACCATGCGGCCAGCCTCGCTGCGACCCGGCAATTATGGTTGCGTGGCCCGGTGCCGGGTCGCGACCCACTGTTTGGGAAACGCTGGACTAAACCATTATGAATTTGAGATGTACATCCTGGCAACCATGCTGGATACTTTACTATAACCAAATGTTCCTTTCTTTCTTCCCCTAGCACAGATGTAAATAGCTATCAAAAACATCTTATTGTAAGATGTTCCTCCGAGATATCAGGTGATACACCGGCTACTGGAAAGGTATTCCGATATTGGATCAGACCTAGAACACAAGACAAAGAAAGATCTTGCTGCTTCTGAAACCTATATAACAGGGTATGTCCATCAGTACCCGTTTCTCTCCACATAGTGTATCTGCTATGTAAGTCCTGTTAAGTTCCAGGCATTAGCAGGTTAATCTATGGGCCAGTGACTCCCCGTCTGCTTCCCTTGAAAGTGAAGGAAGGTAGGTGGTGCCTCATGGCCTGTGTACAGCCCCCTTGTAGGTGGGTACAGTCCATGAGCCCGCCCCTTCCAGAGGTTTCTATGGGAGTGGCCACAGTTAGTAGGAGGTCTTCCTCTCAGCCCTTGAGAGGGAGAGGTTCTTCCTCTCAGCCCTTGAGAGAGGAGGGAGTCTTCCTCTGAGCTCCCCAGGGAGTGAGGAGGGAGAGATGGTCCTTGTTCTCTGCTCCCCAGTGAGAGAGGATGGAGCTGTAAGCCTTCCCCATGGCGGGGCAAGCTTGCTCACTTTAGGCCATCAGGATCAGAGCCCTATTGATGGGGATGCACCAAATCCTGGGGCTAGTGGAGGAAGTGATGGGCTGCAGAAGGAGAGCCGATACAGAATGCCCTGCAATAAAGTATGTTCAAAGATACCTCTGCCTATGATGTCAGTTCCTGGGCAGGAGGGATATGTTTGTGCAGTGATGGGGGCTGACACCTACACTTCATGTGTTCCATCACCGCTGGAGTCGCTGACACCAACCCAGAAGACCCCAGAGATCTGTTTGAGCCAGTCCTGTTCCTGTCTCCATACCATCTGGCAGACCACTCAGACCTCCTACAAACCTACAGGTAGAGCACCATACACACGTGGTAATACGCCTACTCCCAAACACTGGTCCCTAAGTGAGGTTGGTGGGGGGGGAAACCGTGTTATATTTGGAGGCGCTGCTGAGATGGGATAGGACAGGCTTTTAGCAGCAAGCAGAAGCAGAAAGCAGCATGAGAAAGGGGCCAGGCCCCTGAGGCTACACCAGGGACCTTGGGCACCCGGCCGAGTTAAGGAAGGGGGGAGTGTCTCTCTGAAGCAGCACCAGGGAGGGGATCAGCCCAGACCCTTGTCTGTTGGAGCCTACCCTGAGGGCATGATACCAGGGAACATGAAGACCTTTCACCAGCAAGAATAGTTCTATAGTTGGGGCGTACCCTGAGGGCATGTTACCAGGGAACGTGAAGACCCTTCTCCAGCCGTTTGTGTACCTGTGATTGTGGAACATTGTGTTAGCCTGCAGTTTAATACATGTTCCAGGGGCAGAGCTCTATCCTGAAGTTTAGGGCCTGTTCCAGATTCTCAAGGTGGCGTCCACCGTGCGGGTGGATACATGTGCATGTGTACTGAAGTCCAAGATGGAGCTCCCGACAAGAAAACAGGACCGCGTGGGCTGCAGTGCAAAATTTGCAGAAAGTTGCAAACAACAGTTGCAAGCTTTCGGTGCCAAGCGGAGCGTACCGCCCAGCAAGCTAATTGGCCTAGGACAGAGCCAAGTCACACCATTGATCGTAGCCCCACCTCTGAGTTCACCTAGGGGAGGAGCTGTGGAGGAACAGCCAATCGTGGCTGTTGTGAGGGATGGGAGGAGTCTGCAGAGTGGACCCCAGAGCCATTCTACTGAGAGCAGAGCAAGAGAGAGGAGCTACCGACTACAAGTGAGGCTTCACTGTACCAGGATGGCTGTCACTACTGAAATTGCTGTTGCAGCGGATCCGGTCGCGGCCTACTCGCTGGAAGCGCCGGTTGTGGCCTCGTCCTGTGCGCAGCCTGGTGACGAACTTACGGTCTCACCGGAAGTTATGTCATCATTGGCACCGGGCGGTAATTGCACCAGAAGTCTCGCGAGAATGGCGGCCGGCAGTGACGTAACCAAGATGGCGTCCGCGGAGCCGGTCGCACCACCGCTAGGCCCTGAAGTGGTGCGTGTGGACCTGGCCCCACCAGATGTCACTCACCATGTGAAGGGAGGGAGAAGTGCATTCCTAACCCGGTGCCACCCCCTGCTGGACTGGGAAGAGGACACCGATTGGCAGCAGCCAAGGCATCATTCCCAGTTAAAGGGGAAGTGAAGTCCCGGTCTGTATCATCCATAAAGGATGTGTTTGAGTTCCAGTCCTTGCCTCTATCCTTAAGTACCCCACCTGTCACTGCCCCAGTACTGGACTTACAGGACTTTGCCAAGGTTCACTCTGCCCCTGCCACTGCCCCTTCATCCACGTGCAGTTCCCAGAGTGTGAAATGTATTGATCCCACTGTGCAGGGATTTGTGTTAACTAAATTCCCTGAGGAGGTAGATACAGGGAGATGGTTAAGTGAGAGTTCAGACACCGAGGGGGACATACCTGTCTCTAGGTGTATTAAGAGGCCAGCAAGTAGAGGCTCCATTCAATTGTTTAGGAGGTCCTCATGGTCAGCAACAGAGGTGTCCCTAGTGTCTTCACCATCGGGGTCATCAAATGTACTGTCCGCTGTACCAGCCAGATCTGACACTACTGAATCTGTATCGCCCAAACCATGTCCCTGGTGGTACTCCCTGTTCCAGGGTTATGCCACTGAACTGAGATACACCCAGTTCATTTTACGCAGTGGTCCCATCGTAGATCATTAGTAGGAGGAAGGAGTGTTCACCACTGAGGAGAAGGCAGAAGCTCTCTTTAAGCGAGAGTGAAATAAAGATGGGAGTTCGCATCCCCAAAGGTTCCCCTAGTCTGAACAGGAAAACTAATGCAAAAGACCCAGGGTTTTGGATGTTACCTGGCAAGGGAAGGGGCAGAAAGATTGTAAAGTTAAGCCGAGCTGACTGGGCTATAAGAGCTAAATTCCGGTAGTCTCATGGTTATTACTTCCCGTACGTTCCTGACCCAATTATGCAGGAAATAGATGACCACCGGCGGGAATGGTTACGCTTAGCTGTGATTGACTACTTACAGCCTAAAACAAGTCACAAAGAATTCATCACAGAGTCCCTAATATGTTCTATTATGGGGGAGTGGATGATAGGGACTTGTATATTCATGGACAGTGCGGAGGTACGCCAAGAAGCTGAGGTACCCAAAATCTACTCTGTTTGGGTAGAAGATTTTGACGGGTGGCCTGTTAAAAAGCCAGACCCTAGGTATTATTATTAGAAAGTTCTGGTAGTATTGTTAATTGTCTATACCATCACTGATATCAGTGGATTGCATGTATTAATTAGGTTTGTGATTTCAGTCATTCTGCAGGCTTCCAGGATGACAGACGGTGCAGTAAATTCGGACCCAAGCGGGGCCGTTGGGATTTTCGCCCAGGGGAGAATATAATAGGGTATGTCCATCAGTACCTGTTTCTCTCCACATAGTGTATCTGCTATGTAAGTCCTATTAAATTCCAGGCATTAGCAGGTTAATCTATGGGCCAGTGACCCCCCGTCTGCTTCCCTTGAAAGTGAAGGAAGATAGGTAGTGCCTCAAGGCCTGTGTACAGCCCCATTGTAAGTGGGTACAGTCCATGAGCCCGCCCCTTCCAGAGGTTTCTATGGGAGTGGCCAATGTTAGTAGGAGGTCTTCCTCTCATGCCTTAAGAGAGGAGGGAGTCTTCCTCTGGGCGTCCCAGGGAGTGAGGAGGGAGAGATGGGCCTTGTCCTCTGCTCCCCAGTGAGAGAGGATGGAGCTGTAAGCCTTCCCCATGGCGGGGCAAGCTTGCTCACTTTAGACAGGCTGGCCTAGGGACCATCAGAATTGGAGCCCTATTGATGGGGTGCACCGTCTAGAAAGCCTGGGGCTAGTGGAGGATGTGATGGGCTGCAGAAGGAGTGCTGATGCAGAATGCCCTGCAATAAAGTATGTTCAAAGATACCTCTGCCTCTGGTGTCAGTTCCTGGGCAGGAGGGATATGTTTGTGCAGTGATGGGGGCTGACACCTACACTTCATGGGTTCCATCACTGCTGGAGGCGCTGACACCAACCCAGAAGAACCCAGAGATCTGTCCCAGCCAGTCCTGTTCCTGTCTCTCCTTACCACCTGGCAGATCACTCAGACCTCCTGCAAACCTACAGGTAGACAGCACCATACACACGTGGTAATACGTCTACTCCCAAACACTGGTCCTTAAGTGAGGTTGGGGGGACAGGGGAGGGGGGAAACCGTGTTACACCTACATTGTTCCAGACTGTTTGAGGACTATTTCTGTGGTTCAAGAGAAGTTTAATTGGTTGAAAAAAGCCACGTGGTACCTTCAGTACAGAGTAAGATTTTCACTCTCCAGCGCCTATTATGAAAGGATATTATGCAATGCTGGCAGTGTTGTAAGTAATCGTTGCATTTAACACTGTTGCCAAAAATGCAAATTAGCTTAATGACTATGCTGAAGATTACTTGAGTGGAGAAGAGCTAATATTCCTTGGTGATGCTAGTAGAAATGACAATGAAGTCAAGAAACATGACCATAATACTGTACATTGATCAGGATAATGTTAATTATTGGTAACAATCAATTCTATAATTTATTTTTGGTCTTTTTTAAATGACACCAAGATGAAGCATTTTGTCAAGAAAAATATCGGATTTCATTTTTCAGTTGTGTCATATTCTCAAATGGATAGTTTAAAAAAAAAAAAATAGAGAAACTTAAAATAAAATAGCATAGAATATGTCTTTAAAAAAAGGAACATATTTGTAAATATTTTATTATGTTCAACAGTAGTTCATACATGTACAGGTATCTTGCACTAAATGAATACATCTACTACTATCAATCTCCTACGGCAAATTTTAACTGTATTTGTGTTACGTGTTGTGCAAGTGCTTAGTGTGTACTGTGAAAATTAAATGGGCTCACTGCCAAGAGTTAGTATAATCAGGGCCACCTATGGCTTGCCCAGGGCCCAGGACTAGAGTCTCTACTATGATTTTAATGACTGGCAAAATGAAGTTAAAATTGTATTTTCATCTGAACAAGGTTGCGATATTATACAATATTTATTTTATGTAACCCTCCCTGCCCGGCTCCTAGGGAGTTTACATCAGTGTCTCTATTATTGGCTACTCATAAGGCATTACCTTATTCAGGGTGCTGGATCCGTGCGGTTGGGCGATGAGGTAACAAAGATGGAAATTATGGATGTCAGGAACTTTTGTAGTACAAATAACGCTCTTTATTTGTGCCCTCTTTGTACTAGGCCTCTTCTTATTCATTCACAGTATATATTGAAATAGCTGTTATCCGTTTCATTGCGCAGTCTGTACTCTTAACAAGTTACATCTCGATGCACTGCTGTTAACACACTGGGGACGTGCGAACACATAACTGAATTCTCTTAATGGATCCCTCCCCATTCTGCATAACTAGATTGTGTAGAAAGCCAGTGCGTCAGAAAAAACAAGTCCTGTTAGGCATAATAAACTGCAGTTAGGATAAACTCCTTCCATGTAAGCATATAGCATAATGTAGCCCTAATAGGGTTAGGGGACTAGTACCTAATGCCAGCGGCACCATAAATAAGTAGTACAGACCAACGTCCCATTAATCAGAGGAGAAAGAAGGGGTACAGCGACCCATAAAGTGCACTCACTCAGTTTCTCCTGGAGTATCCAACATCAGAATTTTCATAGGCGTGCAATCTCCCAGGTAGGCAGCAGGAACAAGTAAAAACTACTTGTTTCTACTTGTTCCCATTCTGCATAACGTCTGTTTGTAACGGGTGCTCGCCGTAAATGGGACGGTACCACGAGGATGAGGCGGGGATAGGATACACCGACCTGGAGCCATGAAGCCACGTCCGGATTGCGAGTTATGTAGTCGTGGGTCAGGGTTGGAGAGTTGCAGATTGTAGGGGTCACTAGCCGGGGTTGAGCATTGGAGAGTTATGGATCATAGGGGGTCACTAGCCAGGTTAAGGGTAGGAGAAGTTAGCTGAGTCAAAACCAGAATAAGTCAAGGCAGAGTGCTTGCAACCAGCACGACATCACAAGAAGTTTATGCTCAGCCAACTTCCTGGTGGAAGAGGCTGAGCCTAAATAGCAGGGTTGATGCATCAGACGCAGGATTGCTCCACAGAAAGGAGAGAAGCTGAAGCCAATTACGTGACTGGAGCTTGACAGGGGCAAAGCCTGCACACGATCCTCACAGTACCCCCCACCCCCTCAGGAGCGAACTCTGGGCGCTGTGAGGACGGTTTAGCCGGGTATTTCTGGTGGAAGACCCGGACCAAATGGGGAGCATGGAGTTCATCCCGGGCAATCCAATGGATGAGATATTGAATATACCTTCAGGACCTCCTGGAGTTGAGGATAGACTGCACTTCAAACTCCTCTTGTCCATCCACTAGGAGAGGCTGAGCAGGAGCCACTGAAGCATAGCCAGTCGGATCCTGTACATAAGGCTTTAGCAGGGAGATGTGAAAGATGACCAGAATTTTCATGGTGGTACATAGAAAAAGCCGGAAAGCCACTGGGTTGACCCTTTCAATGATCGGGAAAGGGCCGGTGAATTTTGGCAACAGTTTCGAGGTGGGAGCCTTCAACTTGATGTTTTGCATTGAAAGCCACACCATGTCTCTAGGGTTGTATACTGGGGCAATACGACGATGCTTATCCGCTTGCCTTTTCTAGCTGGTCACTGCTCTCTGCAGATTTTCCTGGATCATTCCCCATTGCTATTGTAGTTGCTGAATCTGGCTATCCACTGCTGGGACCCCCGATGCAGCCCTGGATGAAGTAAGTTCCAAGGGGTGGAACCCATAGTTTGAAAAGAACGGGGATTCCTGCGACGACTCACTCCATAAGTTGCTATGGGAGAATTCCGCCCATGGCAAATAGCTCTGCCCAGTCGTCCTGAATCTCAGACACGAAACAGCAGATGTATTGTTCGAGGGACTGATTTGTCTGCTCCGTCTGTCCATTCGACTGGGGTTGATAGGTGGACAAG
This sequence comes from Ascaphus truei, assembly GCF_040206685.1. NCBI lineage: Eukaryota > Metazoa > Chordata > Amphibia > Anura > Ascaphidae > Ascaphus > Ascaphus truei. Next base: position 119,715,531 of record NC_134485.1, on the reverse strand, counting down.
AAATGCAGCAAAACCCTGATTTGCTGGCAAAAGGCCCTAGAGAACTTAGAAAGGAATTGTGACACCCGATCTAAAACAATGACCTGTGGTGCACCGTGAAGTCAGAAGATCTCCCAAAAGAACACATCTGACAAGGTGGAGGCATTGGGCAGGCCCCTCGAGGGGATGAAGTGAGTCTGTTTTGAAAACTGATCTCCCACCACTAGGATCGAGGTCATGCCCCTGGATAAGGGTCGCTCCACGATGAAGTCAATCGATATGTGGGTCCATGGACAGTCCAGAATAGGAAAAGGCTGTAGCAGACCCGTAGGAGGACTCCTAGGTGTCTTGCTCTGGGCACAGACAGGAGAAGCACCCACAAAAGTCCTCACATCTTTCCGGTTGCCGGGCCACCAAAATCTTTGCTCCAAATATTCGTCAGTCCTCCTCTCCAGGATGCCCGATGCTCTTGGAGCTATGACTCCATTCCAGGAGCTTATCTTGAAAGGGCGTGGGTACAAAGAGACAACTCTCAGGGACTTCGAGACCCACTGGGATCTTGGACTGTCCCTGAACAATGTCCTCCAATGCGTCAAAGGTGGCGGAAGAAATTAGTTGCTAGGCGAGCAAGCATTCCACCAGGAATTGATGTGAGAGAGCGCCGCTTTGACATTTTTGGAGCCGGGAATATAATAGATAACAAAATTAAAATGTGAAAAAAACAGTGACCATCTTGCTTGCCGAGAACCCAGTCGATGGGCGCCCTCAATGTACAGAATATTCATATGGTCAGTAAGAATAGTAACAAGGTTTTCCGTACACTCCAGAAGATGTCTCTATTCTTGTAGCTGATAGAAGGAACACAGGGCACAACGGATTTAGAATATCCAAATTCATTTATTGAGCCAACAATAGTGTTGGCTCAATAAATGAGTTTGGATATTCTAAATCCGTTGTGCCCTGTGTTTCTTTTATCATCTTCCCAGGACTGATTATAGGCTTTCGTACAAACATTGGAGCACCGGTAACTGTATCAATTTTTTTGTTCATATTTTAAGGTGTGCAGCATTTTTCTTATTTGTCTGGTCTATTCTTGTAGCCCCATTTTAATTGCCAGTGAGAATTTCTTGGAAACAAACGCACAAGGGTGTGCTTTAGCCTTCTCGTCCTTCCATTTGGAAAGCACTGCCCCTGCCCCGACATCAGATGCATCCACCTCCAGGGTGAAGGGTAGAGCAGGATCCGGGTGCACTAGGACTGGGGCTGATGAAAATGCCTTCTTCAGTTTCTCAAAGACCATTAAAGCCTCAGCAGGCCACTGCGAAGGAGCCTCAATTTTGCCGGTCAAGGCTGTGATAGGAGCCAGGACTGAAGAAAAGTTCTGTATGAACCGACAATAGTAGTTCGCAAAACCCAGGAAGCTCTGAATGACCTTCAAACTGATGGGACGTGGCAACTCCAGAACAGCCTTTACTTTAGCTGGGTCCATAACCAAACCAGTAGCCAAAATTATGTACCCCAGGAAGGAAGTGCTGGACTGGTGAAACTAGCATTTTTCAAGTTTCGTGAATAGGAGGTTCTCCGTTAGGCATCCCAGGACTTGCTTCATGTGAACTGGATGTTCCTGCGCTGACTTGGAAAATATCTAGATGTCATCCAGATAGAAGATAACGAATTTGTCCAGAAGATCCCAGAAGATTTTCTTAATGAAGCTCTGGAATGCTGCTGGAGCATTACACAGCCCGAACGGCATGACAAAGTAACCATAGTGTCCATCACGAATATTGAATGCCCTTTTCCACTCGTTGCCCTGGCGAATCCAGACCAAGTTGTAGGCTCCTTATAAATCCAGTTTAGTAAAAATGGATGCCCCCTGCAAGCGATTGAAAAGTTCGGAGATGAGAGGTAAATACTTGAAAACGAGAGGTGACTCTCAATGTATTACTTCCTGGTAAAACATTTTATAAATAAATAAATGAGGTAAATGGTACCGTCTTTTTACCGTGATCTTGTTTAAACCCCGCTAATCAATACATGGCCATAGCAACCCATCCTTTTTCTTTACGAAGAAAAAGATGGCCCCAGCAGGAGCAGACGACTTCCGGATGAAGATCCTCTGAAGGTTCTCCTGAATGTACTCCTTCATAGCGCAGGTCTCTGGAAGGGTCAGAGGATAGAAGCAAGCCCTGGGGGGAACAGACCCACGTAGCAGGTCAATGGGGCAGTCAAAGTACCAGTGAAGTGGTAGCTCGTCGGACGGTGCCTTGTCAAAGACATCCCGGAAGGTGTCATAGGTCATGGGCAGGTTGGACGGGCTCACCTCGGTCAGTAGAGTAATGAGTGGAGAGTGAATCATGTCAAATCGGATGTCTTCCATATGATCCTTACCCATCTATAACTTTATCTGTCCTGTCTCCAAGGAGATGAACGCTTGCTGTAAAGGCCGGCCATCAATCGCCTCCAAGCCTACCGGAAACTGCTTCTTGATCAAAGGGGTATCGTGTTTCTCGACGAAAGCCTGATCAATGAAGTTGCCACCTGAACCGAAGTCCAGGAAGGCCTGCGTAGGATTTCCAGTCAAAATGATGGGAAGTAGAAGCCTAGTAGATAGGCCTGAGGGAGAAGAAGAGAGAGTGTTCCCAGTGTGAGTCTCCCGGGTCTCACTGGGAAATGGCATTTCCAGACTTATTGGGACAAAGATGAGCCTGATATCCGGCAAGGCCGGACTACATACTGTACACAATGTTACTCCTCCTGCGAAGCTTCTTGCTGGCCGATAGCCTACTTCCTCCGAGTTGCATCGGTTTCTCAGGCTCCAGGAAGTTGTCGGGAATGGAAGGTGCAGAACGAGTTTACAGAGATTGAACACCTCCTCTGCGCTGGGCACTGTCAGCTCTGCGTTCCTGTAGATGTTGATCCATGTGGATGCAGAGACCGATAAGGTCCTCCAACTCGGATGGCTGTTCAAGTGCGGAAAGCTCATCCTTGAGGTTCTCTGAAAGCCCCTGCCAGAAGACCATGAGAAGTGTCTTGTTGTTCCAGCCGGTCTCGGCGTCGAGAGTCCGCAACTCGATCGCGTAGTGTGCACCTGAACAGTGCCTTGGGAGACGTGCAGGAGGGACTATGAAGTTGTGACTTTCGGAGTTCCTGAGTAAATAGAGAAAGATTGGTGAGATCCAGTCTATTCTCTGAAATAGGCGATGCCCAGACCAGGGCTTCATCCATCAGGAGGAACATAATACAGTATACGCCAGTCCAGAACGCTGTGAGATAAACCGGGAAGTAATAGTTTGAATTGGACAGAACATTGATTCAGGAAACCGCGACAACCAAGAGGATCCCCACCATAGCGATTAGGAGTGGGGAGTCATGGTTCCAAAGAATTGTGGTTGGAAACCGGTACCAGTACTACCGCTGCGGTGGGGGCAGAGGATGCCGCTGCAGATTGTAATTGGTCCGAAGCCAATTGTATGACGGTCTGGAGCTGATCCATCCATCTTTCATTCTGTTTCAGATATAGTTCCGGATTTTATATCAGGTCGGTGTGCAGCTTCAGGACTCTACTCACCTCTGTGGGACCCATGTTTCCGGGGCTGAGCATACTGTAACGAGTACTTCACCACAAACAGGATGGTACCACAAGGCCAAGGTGGGGATAGGATACACCGACCTGGAGCCGTGTCTGGATTGTGAGTTTCGTAGTCGTGGGTAGCCGGGTCGGGGTAGGAGAGGTGCAGGTCGTAGGGGTCACTATCTGAGGTCGAGGATTGGAGAGGTATGGATCATAGGGGTCACTAGCCGGGTCGAGGTTAGGGGAAGTCAACAGAGTCAAAACCAGAACAAGGCAAGGCAAGGCAGAATGCTTGCAACCAGCATAACGTCACAATAAGTTTATGCTCAGCCTACTTCCTGGTGGAAGAAGCTGAGCCTAAATAGCAGGGTCAATGAATCAAACGCAGGATTGCTCCAATGGCAGGAGAGAAGCTGAAGCTAATCATGCGACTGGAGCTTGATGGGGACGGAGCCTGCACCTGATCCTCACACCAGTTACTCTTTCACTATGGGCCCCTTCTTGGACCTTGGCTGACTCAATATATTTAGGGGATCTACAGCCCATTCCTGTCTCCGAACTGCCACTTCTAGACAGACTTGGTTTTGAGACATGTACAGACCAACCTGTAGAGCTGACCCTATGGAACCTGGGGCACTCCTCATAGGAACCTCTGTGGCGTGCCTACCACCTCTTCTATGAATCATTGGATTCACCTTAGCCATATCTCGGGACACTATCTTGATGGGGCACTGTCCCTATTTAGAACATAATAAACGACACTCGTCTATCCTTTACACTCAGGAACATACTTCTTAACTATATACACTGAGGCACCTCTCCACTCATCCTCCTGGAACCTAACCTCTAGAATCTTCTCCTATGTACTCCCTGTGATATTGTTCCCCAGACAACATAGCGTGGAACTCAGCATCTGCTGACACCCCCCCCCCCAATCCTGTGTAATAGGAAACAATCACTCTCTATGTGGGTCTGCACCATTAACCACTATAAGACCATGGTAATCCCATAAGGGGGGTACATTTACATTAGACAAACTCTACACACTGCAATCCAAATTGTGGTGGGATATTTCTAGTCTGGAAAACGATGTCAAACTGAACCTCATATCAGGTGGGATTGAGAGTTAACATATCCCCTTCGTATCAGATTCAGGACCAACAATTTAAGCAATTTTAGGAATCAATAGTCACAATGTTCCCAAGATCTTATTAAGCTCCTAATAACTGAAGATAAAAGAAATTAGATCTTGTCAATCAAGTGTAGATCAAAAGGGATTGATAAATTGAATGTTCATTCAAATGTTAGAGATTCTGAATTAAAGCTAAAAAAAAGAAGTGGAAAAAATGTATACTTCAAATAACAGACAGGAAACTTAAAATATTCCTAAGAGATCTGAGACATTTTCAGGAAGGGAAAGGTTATAAACACAATTATTATAACAAAAAGGGAGTAAGAACTATTAAAATAGAATCATCAATAGAGTGAGAAATCTGGGACAATGAGAGCGCACATACTGTGTATCCAAAACAAACTAGACAAAAAAAAGAACCGTTTTTTCATGAACGTCAAACACCCCACACTCCATTTACAGGAGACAAAAAACAACAAGAGGGAAGGGGTGCCATATGAAACAAAGACATATTGGGTTATCACATCCTAGGGAGAACACCAGTAATAATGAAGTTGGAAACATATAGTTTCATAAGAAATACAGAGGCAGCCACTGGTATTTAACCACATTACGTTATAAACTCATGGCCAATTCGCTGAAAACTCAGCGAGATGGTCCACAGAAGACTAATGGCCAATTAGATTAACACAGCAGGTGTCCCTGCATTTGAATGGGACTCGCGCTGTGTGAAACCTACCGGGTTCCATCTGTCTGTAAGAGACACGCTGTAAGAGATAAACTGAATCAGTCACTCTACCTGCATGCCTCTAACAGGCGATTGCGGGGCTTTTATTTTATTTGAATCTTACAGTATTGAAGCTGGGGTTCTCCGGAGCTGAACCGCACTGATTTCAGGTCCGGGGACCCCTTGCTTCCCGAGTTACAGGCCCCGTTATGGGGTGCCATATCCTGGTGGCCATGTTTAAATTCTCCTGTGTCACGGCCCATGTGATCGGGGGATTTAAACCAAGCAGAGGGATAACAGCACCCAATAACGGGGCCTGTAACTCGGGAAGCAGGGGGTCACCGGACCTGAAATCAATGCGGTTAAGATCTGGAGACCCCATGCTACAATACTGTAATATGGAGAAGGACTGGCACTGAGTTTGAAGCAGGGGAACCTGGTTCAATTCCCGGTGTTGGCTACTTGTGACCTTGGGCAAGTGACTTTATCTCTCTGTGCTTCAGGCACCAAAAACATAAATTGTAAGCTCTACGGGGCAGGGACTGTGTCTCCAAAAGGTCTTTGTAAAGCGCTACGTAAAACTAGCAGCGCTATACAAGAACATGCTATTATTATTATTATTATTAATAAAATAAAAGCAGCTTCATTACCTTCAAGGCAATGAAGGTGTTAGGCAAGACTACTTGATTTATTAGGGGCAGAGGGGGAGAGTGAAGGGGGTAATTGCCGCAGGGTGGGCGGTTAGGCCTACCAGGAAGGTTGCTGGAGTGGTTAACCCCTTCATTACCTTAACGGTAGTAACCACTATGGTAATGAAAGGATTAACCTCTCCCACTGCCCACCCGAGAGGACTAACCACCCACAGCAACTACCCTCTTCACTCAATCCCTCTACCCCCAATAAACATTACAATACAAACATCAATAAATACATTGAACAACCCCCAACACATACAGTACAGTAATGGGCAAAATCCCTATTATTGATATTTGGATAATAGCTCATTGCTCATTAAAAACATAACCAAAACATTAACCAGCCAACATATAGTAAATTAATGTCTTCCAGGATGAAGGCCATCGTCGTCCTCCTCGTCTTTCTCTTCTTCAGTGAACACCACCATCAACAAAAAAAAAACTACTGGCCACTAACCCCTTAATCGCCTTAGTAGTTATTAACCACTTAGGTAATTAAGGGGTTAACCCACCCTTCCGCTACCCACCCGGGAGACCTAACCACCTCCCCAGGCCACATACCCCCACCTCCTCTACCCATTGATTGGCACAGTGGCCACTATGCCAGCCAATATGCAGCCTGTCTGCAAATCCCCAAAACAACCACCAAATTTAAGACATTAAATTTTAAACAAAAAAATGCCAATAAACCAATTGATTGGCACAGTAGCATTCCAATGCCCTATGGGTATGAGCTGCCATTATGCCAGTCAATATGCAACCTGCCATCTAAAAAACAAGCCTCAAATTAAAAACACATTAAATTTCAATCCAAAAAATGCCACTAAACCAATTGATTGACATAGTGGCACAGCCATGCCCTATGGGCATGAGTTAAAAGGAAAAAAGACAATGTCGGCGCCAAACAATAAAAATGAATCAAACCATATGGTGAATAGTCCAAATCAAAGTCCTTGGATGATACAGGTGGGTAGGCAATTGCAAACTCTCTCCGGGACGTGACGTGATATATGAAAAATTAAAAGAAATAATTATAGTGCAGTATGCCAATACATAGGAACATAAAAACATATAACACTAACAACATGAAACATACAAGACAGACTAACAACAACAACAGGCCAGACTAAAAATAACAAAAAAGCTATTTATTATCAACTAATGTTGGACTCTGGATGTGGCTATCACACACCAATCCGGGGGGGGGGGGGTAAAATCGTTACCCTACTCACAGAATTATGGACAATAAAAGGCAGCAGGACTGGAATCACTTTTACGAATCCAAGATGGCGGCCGTAGCTCTCTCTCCGGCTTCCCCACGTGTGGCAGATGCTGTGTAGAGCTTCCTGGACGTGGCGTCACGCTCTCTTCTCCTGCCGGTCTCCTATCCTCCCAATCTGGGCATGTAACTCCTCTCCCTTGCCTCCTGACCGTATAGTGTGCTCACCAGCTCCGGATGCAGTCAAATGCTTCTAAAAACGGTATCTTCCCAACACGTTTCGTGCGCATGCGCGCACTTCTTCAAGGGATGTCACTACCCCTGAATCTGGATAGTTTATATACACGCAGTCCACAGTCCCAATTGGTTGCTATTACAATTGGCAATGAGTTAACTGTATGACTGCTAGACTGGAGGTAGCATACAAGAAAGCCTGGCCAAACATACATACACTTATAAAACAAAACAAAACAATACAACATTAAAACATGGGAGTGCTATGAAAACATTAAAAACATTAAAAAACATTAAAAAACATTAGAAAGACTAAAATTAGTAAAAAATGGATGGAGCTCACAGGGAGGGATTATATTACAAAAAAGCCTTCAATTCAAAATCTATATTTAATCCCCTCGGTGAGAGTGTTTTTAATTCATAAATCCAGTATGCTTCCCGCATACTGGCATGATTAAGTCTATTCCCACCTCAGGGACCGGCTTGGACCTCCTCAATAGCCTGACACCTTAAGCCTATAGGATTCTTATTGTGGCACAGAAGATTGGTGTTAGCTGCTTATCTAGTTATATATTATTTTATTGTTATACATACAGTAATTATGAGTTCCCTTTTTCACTTGCGATCACGCAGGAATGTCAATGTAGACCATATTTTTAGTGATCCTAGTTCTGTCCAGTTCATTGAGAGTGCGTCAGAGGATTTTCATCCAATACTTGCCCAGTTGGAAAAGACCCTTGTGCTAGAAAGCAAACAATGGTGGGAAGCAACCACACTGAGCAAGTATTTGGAGAATCACCGCATCCCGAGGGGTCTGAGAGTTCGGAAAAAAACAACCGCTGATGCACATAATGAAGTCTTCATGGGAGAGTGGAATGAAATACTGGATCAGTGTTCATTCGCTCTCATGAAACTATTGGTGCATCAGCGAAGGAAGACCCTGGCTGACCTGGACGATCAGATTTTAGAAATGAAAAATCAGTTAGATCCTTTTAAAGACAATATTGAGTTGCTCGCACTTGAACCAACCATTAAGAAAAGGTTGGATCAGGCAGTACTAGAAATAGTCCAGATTAAACAACAAAAGTTTTTCAGAGACAAACAGGACTACGATTCAGGTTGCCAGAGAGATTGGGCCAAAAAGTCTAAGGAGGCTAATGAGAAAAAAACCGAACAGAGAAATACAAAGGGAATGTTAGAAAGTAAAGAAGTTAGAGCCACAAGGGGTAATATTACTCATATTACTCATAGAGCACACTATACGGTCAGGAGGCAAGGGAGAGGAGTTACATGCCCAGATTGGGAGGATAGGAGACCGGCAGGAGAAGAGAGCGTGACGCCACGTCCAGGAAGCTCTACACAGAATCTGCCACACGTGGGGAAGCCGGAGAGAGAGCTACGGCCGCCATCTTGGATTCGTAAAAGTGATTCCAGTCCTGCTGCCTTTTATTGTCCATAATTCTGTGAGTAGGGTAACGATTTTACCCCCCCCCGGATTGGTGTGTGATAGCCACATCCAGAGTCCAACATTAGTTGATAATAAATAGCTTTTTTATTATTTTTAGTCTGGCCTGTTGTTGTTGTTAGTCTGTCTTGTATGTTTCATGTTGTTAGTGTTATATGTTTTTATGTTCCTATGTATTGGCATACTGCACTATAATTATTTCTTTTTATTTTTCATATATCACGTCACGTCCTGGAGAGAGTTTGCAATTGCCTACCCACCTGTATCATCCAAGGACTTTGATTTGGACTATTCACCATATGGTTTGATTCATTTTTATTGTTTGGCGCCGACATTGTCTTTTTTCCTTTTCACTTGTGTTACTGACTGTACAGTCAGTTGTTGTCTGGCTGCCATTTTTTATTAATTGTCCCAATAGGGGCTTATGTTCTTTAGCGCTGTTTTGCACCGTCTTTTTTGCCTATGGGCATGAGTTGCCACTATACCAGTCAATATGCAACCTGCCATCTAAAAAACAAGCATTAAATTAAAAACACATTCAATTTCAATAAAAAAAAATGCAAACCGCCAAAAAATTCTAATGCAAATGCCAACCTCAAATACTAAGAAAATGCAAATCACAAAACAAGCACCAAATACCAGACATTACAGTACATTTGAATGAAAAAAAATGCCAATGCAAATCACAAAACATTACCGCTAAGGTAATGAAGTGCCTAACCCCTCCCACAACCTTCCCGGTAGGCCTAACCATCCACCCTGGGGCAATTACCCCCTTCACTCACCCCCTCTGCTCTCAATAAACCAGGTAGTCTTGCTTAACCCCTTCATTGCCTTAGTGGTTAGCCACTAAGGTAATCAAGCTACTTTTATTTAATTTTAATATTACAGTATTGTAGCATGGGGTTACCGGAGCTGAATCGCATTGATTTCAGGTTAGGGGACCCCCTGCTTCCCGAGTTACAGGCCCCATTATGGGTGCCAGTATCCCTCTGCTTTGTTTAAATCCCCTGATCACGTGGGCCGTGAGGCGGGAGAATTTTAACATGGCTGCTGGGATACCGGCACCCCATAACAGGGCCTGTAACTCGGGAAGCAGGTGGTATCCGGACCTGAAATCAAAGCGGTTCAGCTTTTAAACTTGTATTTTTATTAAATTTTCAGGGGTTTGGGAGTACAGAAAAAGGGGGGGGGGCGGTGCGGCAGGAAGGAAATACATCACCAGATTACATTTTGTAATAATATCTTACATGCCGGTAGGGACAAAATAATACATTCAATTTCTCTGATCCCTCATTTATATCTCTTATTTCTTGCTTAAGTATCTGTGCTTTGTTTTAGTATCCTATTTTACCTCAGGCCTTCTTTCTATCTGTCTGTGATGAGATTGGCAGCAAAGGAGAACGTCCCAGTCTTTTACCTATAAATCTCAGATTTTATTGAATTTTAAACATTATGTTTGAGAAAAAAGAATTTTCTCCATCAGCATAACATCCTCAGTTCTTCGTAACATTCTTGCTCTATTCTTTCAATTTGCTCATATCCTACATCTAGCTGCCGTCAGCTTATGAGCTACCAATTTGGGGGCTCACATTTTCCAGAGGTTTGGTCAATACCAGTCTAGTCATATCTAGGGGGTTAGTGGCCACAATTTCTTCCAATTCATTATTTTATCATCATTTAATAACTAGGCAGAGCCACCATATATGTACTAGATCTCCCATCTCCAACATTGGTCCGAGGTACCCGGATAAATTTGGCTCAGCCGCTTGGGTGTTAAATTCCATCTGAACATCTTACAGATGTTTTCCTTTGTTGCCGTGCATATAGAAGTTTTTGAGGCACTCTACCAAATGTCTTTCCAGTCATCGTGGGAAATTTCCTGATTTAAATCAACCGCTAATTTCTGTAAATAGGAATGATCCTTGGAATCCCCCACTGGGATCAATTCTTGGTATAGTATAGTAATGAGATCTTTCTGATACCTCCCCTTTCTACATAATTGTTCAAATACAGTTACATCAGAAAATTCTGCTGTGTGTGAGATACTTTTGATAAAATGTCCAGTCTGTAGATATTTAAACAAATTCTTCTTCAGCGCTTTTTGTTTAAGACATATCTCCTTGTATTGTAACAGTCTCCCCGATATCAAATTACCAACCTCAACAATACCATTCTTTACCCACTTATTAAATCCTTTTGAGTCAGTCTGGGGAGAAATTCCTGATAACGAGGAGAGCAATTTGTATTTTTGGTTAGCTGATTTCCAAATCTTGAGTGTTAAGTTAATTACACTTCACTGGGGTTGTTGGAATACCCTATTATCTTTTTTGGTCCCCAGTAATGAGAGTAGCAAGTACAGGTAGTCCTCGTTATCCAAAGTTTCACTTTACAACGAATGGCATATCCAACACTTTTCAATGCAACCCTAAAGGCCGTATTTCGACGCCGGAATGCGATATCCAACGCTCACCACCACTGATTAACATGGGACTCACTTTACAACGGTTTCACTATCCAACGCTACTCCCAGAATGGATTCCGTTGGATAACCGAGGACTGCCTGTATGGCTTATTGTGGTGTGTTTCTATATCTACTCAACTGTATAAATTTGGAGCTGAATTCCAGTAAACTATCTATCTGTTGTATATGCGCCGCCATGTAATATCTCCTCACATCGGGAATTGCAAAGCCTCCTCCAGTCTTTGGTGTCAATAAAACAGATCAAGACAGTCTTGGTCTTTTACCCTGCTGGATATATTTGAATATCCTGTTTTGGATATCCTTCAGCTCTCCCTGTAAAACCACCACAGGGAGAGTTTGGAAGTCTTGGGAGGATATTCATTTTTACTCAATTTATACAGCCTAGTCAAGATATAATAATACTTGTCCCATGTATTGTATTGTATGTCTTTATTTATATAGCACAAAACACAACGTTTCATCCCTCCTAGGGGACTTTATCAAGTGACTGGCTTGCCAGTCACTTGATAAAGTCCCCTAGGAGGGATGAAACGTTGTGTTTTGTGCTGAATAAATTTCTAAAGAAATCCGAAGTTGCCCTGGATCTTTCTACTTATCTCTATGTTGGATGTTCCAGGCAGATATCCCTGAACCAGGAGCACCGGTCTCAGCAAGTATCTTTATATTTTTTCTATGGTGTGCAGCTTCTCATGTGATATTTTATTTATATAGCGCCATAAATGTACATAGCGCTTCACAGTAGTAATACATGTTGTAATCATATAAATAACAAATAATATAAATAACAGGTCATGGGAATAAGTGCTTCAGACATAAAAGTAACATTAAGGAAGAGGAGTCCCTGCTCTGAGGAGCTTACAATCTAATTGGTAGGTAGGGGAACGTATAGAGACAGTAGGAGGGAATTCTAGTAAGTGCGTCTGCAGGGGGCCAAGCTTTATGTATCATGTGTCCAGGATTATCCACAGTGCTATTCATATGCTTCTTTAAGCAAATGTGTTTTAAGGTGGGTCTTAAAGGTGGATAGAGAGGGTGCTAGTCGGGTATTGAGGGGAAGGGCATTCCAGAGGTGCGGGGCAGTCAGTGAGAAATGTTTAAGGTGGGAGAGGGCTTTAGATACAAAGGGGGTAGAAAGAAGACATCCTTGAGACGAACGCAAGAGTCGGGATGGTGCACAGCGAGAAATTAGGGCTGAGATGTAAGGAGGGGCAGAAGAGTGTAAAGCTTTAAAAGTGAGGAGGAGAATTGAGTGTGAGATGCGGGATTTGATCGGAAGCCAGGAGAGGGATCTCAGGAGGGGAGACGCGGAGACAGATTTAGGAAACAGTAGAGTGATACTGGCAGCAGCGTTTAGGATGGATTGTAGGGGAGACAGGTGAGAGGCAGGGAGGCCGGACAGCAGGAGGTTGCAGTAATCGAGATGGGAGAGAATGAGTGCCTGAGTCAGAGTTTTAGCAGTCGAGTAACAGAGGAAAGTGTGTATCTTTGTGATATTGCGGAGGAAAAAGCGACAAGTTTTAGAAACGTTTTGAATGTGAGAGGAGAATGTGATAGAGGAATCGAGTGTGACCCCTAGGCAGCGTGCTTGGGCTACTGGGTGAATGATCGTATTTCCAACAGTAAGGTGGAAGGAGGTAGTAGGGCCAGGTTTGGGAGGAAGTATAAGGAGCTCTGTTTTTGCCATGTTAAGTTTCAGTCGGCGGATGGCCATCCAGGATGATATTCCAGAGAGACATTCAGAAACTTTGGTCTGTATAGCAGGTGTAAGGTCAAAGGTTGAAAGGTAAATTTGTGTGTCGTCAGCATAGAGGTGATATTTAAACCCAAAAGATGTGATTAGGTCACCTAGAGAGTGTGTAAAGAGAAAAGAGAAGGGGTCCCAGGACAGAGCCCTGGGGTACCCCCACAGAGAGATCAATAGAGGAGGAGGAGGTGTTAGCATAAGAGACACTGAATGTACGATGGGAGAGGTAAGAGCAGATCCAGGATAGAGCTTTGTTCCGAATACCATGAGTATGGAGAATGTGGAGGAGAAGAGGGTGGTCCACAATGTCAAATGCTGCAGAGAGGTCGAGTAATTTGAGCAGAGTGTAATGACCTCTGTCTTTGGCAGCATGGAGGTCGTCGGTTATTTTAGTGAGGGCTGTTTCAGTGGAGTGAGCAGATATCTCATGTCTGGATATCTTTTTAAATCTGGGTGATCAAAGTTGAATAGTTAGATTTGTATAATGAGTTATAATCTTTAGCAATGTTTACTCCCAAATATTTTAAGTGTCTCTTTCAATTTATAATTATAATTTAGCTGTAATAGCTTCACTTCCTGTGGGTCTAGTCAAATTCAGGGTTTCAGATTTATTATTATTATTTATCATTATTTATTTTATACCCAGATAGTTTTCCAAAATCAGAAAGTGCTGCTTGTAGATTAGGGAGCAATATCAGTGGATTATATATCAGTAAAATAATGTTGTCTGCAAACAAGGACAATTTATATTTATAGAGGGATGGGGGGTGGGGAGAGGGGGGATAGAAATATTATGGGACGGGATAAACAAACACATACCACCTCACACATACCGGTATAAACATGGAGATGCTTCCCACACCTATTGGGTCCAAAATACTGCCACCATAGTACAGAGTTTATTGGAGTCCTCTGCGGACAATTTTATTTCGCTCCACCGATTTCCAGGCCCAAACAACCTTGCTCTTTTAGGCCATCACTGTGACAGTAGGGGTAGCCAGTCTTCATAATAAAGGTGAAGACCGACTGGTTACCCCTGAAAACCATGGGTCCCTGGCAGCTTAGTATCACCATAAGACAGGGTATATAATGTATACCTAAAACCTGTCCTGTTATGTGTTTGACCCTTTCCTCTTATCCAATAAACATGGGATTTCGGGAGTGGGCGTTTCAAGGGGGATATTTGGGTCAAAATGTATTTAGATGTTGTGTAGGAGTTGGGGGGACAAAGTTACCGGTAGTCCCATAATTCTCCCCGATGCGCAGGCAGGATCTGTGAGTATGCGAGGTGAGTTACACCAGGGCTACACAGTATACCCCAGAATCCTGGTTTTCAACCACAAGTAACCCAGACTCATTTCCCCCATATGTATGATGTTCCCCAAGAGATAGAAGTTTATTTAAACAATGTATTATGTTTTATACTGTATGTATTATGCTCTAGATACTGCAATTACCTATACTAGTCACTAGAGAAATAATACACTCTTATTAATACTCAGAACATGAAAGAATGTGGATGAAACTGTGACTGCAGACATGCGGAACTGTGTTTACACTCTGCCAACAGCAAACTAATCATGTAAGTGGTATGAAATTGCAGTCAGTCCATGCAGTCACTGGTGGTAATGAAATCATTCAGACTGGGAAACAAAAGTTCAAGTATCAATACAGGCATACCCCGTATTAACGTACGCAATGGGACCGGAGCATGTATGTAAAGCGAAAATGTACTTAAAGTGAAGCACTACCTTTTTCCCCACTTATCGATGCATGTACTGTACTGCAATCGTCATATACGCGCATAACTGATGTAAATAATGCATTTGTAACAGGCTCTATAGTCTCCCCGCTTGCACACAGCTTCGGTACAGGTAGGAAGCTGGTATAGCTGTTCAGGACGTGCTGACAGGCGCATGCGTGAACTGCCGTTTGCCTATTGGGCGATATGTCCTTACTCGCTAGTGTACTTAAAGTGAGTGTCCTTAAACCGGGGTATGCCTGTATTCAATTTGCTACGTTTTTGATACAACAAGAATAATATTCCTCTGTTGCAAGTTTGTAATATCATAGGACATTAATCCAACCGCAATCAGAAAGCTAATAGGAGAAAATAGTTAGAATTGTACCGCAATATACTCCACATGAGGCTATAACTTGATGCAGTCATTGAACCGCGCCTCAAGGTATAAATACACGTTTAAGTGTGCCTATAAACAGAGGCTGATTTGGCATCAATACCCTCATTAAGCTTTTTCTCATAAATTGTTATCCATTTGATATTGCAGGATTAATAATCCTCTTTTGTAGAATTATAACATTATAGGATATGAATTAAACATACAATTGCCAATCAAGGTTCAGCTACTTTATTAGCACATGACCCCACAGCATTAGCTGGTTTAGTTGTGGTTACTTTATCAATATATGTTTTTTATATAACTTCTTTTCTATACAAAATGTTGTGTATCATATACTGTCAAAACGCGGCTCTTTCACTTCATAGTGAATATTTGCCCAGAGATAAATTTATTTTCTCTGGGTTTGAGTAAAAACATCAATACCATATATTGGTTTAACTGAAATGCAAATAATAGAGCCAGCACTGATCTTCCATGGAAATTATACTGTATTGCAGTTATTCCATTGGAAATAATGAAATGAAGTACATAAGACACAATAGAAGGAAGCTTGTAAAGGAGCATTTATATATATGCTAAATTGTATGTGTACTGTATGTGGTCACGGATATAAATACCAAACCCTTCTGTACAAAATTATTTTAGATTAATTACTATTAAAAGGGGTTTTATACCTAATCCCGAGTAGTCTGAGCCTGATCTCCCCAGGCACATCAGATTTATGCTGGAGAGGATGTGGCATGAGAGGAGATATGGTACATATATGGTGGTCATGTTCACAGATTCAAAAGTTTTGGACAATGATCCAAAATATGTTACAGGAAATTACAGATACAAGAATCCCTCTAGACCCACTAACGTATTTATTAGCAAAGCTTGTTGAAGAGGTATCGAATACGACGAGAAAAATTATCTCTATTGTTCTTATAGCAGCCCGTTGCTCTATAGCAGCGGCGTGGAAGAATATAAATGTATCATAGAGACATACAATAATTAAAAGAGTGAATGAAGTTAAATTAATGGAAAGCTTTCTGCTCAACTGAATCAACAAATTGATAAATTCTATAAGGTATGGGAACTGTATGCAACATACAGAAAATAGTAAAGAAAATTTGTTATGAAGATAATTATTTTTTACTAAGATAGATGTATAAATATTGTTCCTTTATCAAAATTGTACATGTAAGTAAGATGTTAATTTATTTAAGTAAAATAATAAAAAAATATTGTAATAAAAAAAAAGGGTTTTCATTTTATTCATTTTCACATTACAAATTACTGCGAGTGCGTTCATTAGGGAACTTTTGTTTGTTTTTCTACTAGTTTATTTATCCCTATTTGCACCACAAATGTACTATTTACTTTATTAGTATTAGGCTGATGCAGGTGGTCTTTCCCTTTCTTCCCCTTACCCCATTATTAAATGTATGCAATGCTCAGCCCGGGGCTGAAAGTCACTGGCTGCTATTTAAGCCCTTGAACAGGTGCAGCCAATAACAAAATTCAGGAGAAAGGCTCGCCAGCAACCAAAATGTCCACAGCAGCTAGGTAAGGGTGGGTTCCAGCCAAAGCCTGGACTGGAACCCTTACAGTATCCTCTCCGAGACCTCCGAGCGATCAGAACCTGGCTCAGTTGGTGGTCTTGGTGACTTTGAATTGTTTCGGAAACGTCTTGTACAGGTACAAGACTTGAGGTAACCCTGTTTATTGAGTACCCTCTCTGGGGCAGAAAGCAACAGCACTGCTAGTCCTGATACGCAGAATGCATCATAAGACGACTCAGGCACAGATACAATCCTCCTGTCGAGGTCCAGTCAAGTTAGACATAGCAACTTATCTGTGACAGTTGAGGTGATGAAGTAGCTTTCTGCTGTGGGACTGGCCATCAGCAGGAGGCCAGCACCCCTGGGCAGATGGGCTTGGGAATTCATCAATACAGAGACCAGGGAATCCGTGGGCAGTAAACATGACTTTGACATGGGAGGTTATCTATCTGCCGTAGATACATCAGGCTCTGGAAGAGGATCAATGAGCAGGAAACTTGTTTCTGCCGTGGGGCCCCGAGAATCCCAGAGGAAGCACCAGACACTGAAGGGCAATCAGAAAGAAGTACACCCGTCCCCACAGCGAGAGACAAGGAAATAGGAACGGGTACATCAAGCTCTGCAGGGAAGTCCAAGAGGGGTGCATTTGTCTTTGAAGGGGACACCATGAACTCAGGACAGGACATGTCAGGGACGGCACATGGATCAGTAAGCAGTAAATCCGTCTTAAAAGTGGGAGCCCACGAATCAGTAAGGACATCAGGTGCTGCAGGAAAATCAGCGAGAGGTAAACCTGACCTTGAAGCAGAAGTCTTTGAGTCAGTAAGGGGTATACCTCAAAAACTGTGGAAGAATCAGCAAGACTTAAACTTGCCTTTGGAGTGGGAGTCCAAGACTCATGAAGGGTTACATAAGGTAATGTAGAGAAACCAGTGTAGGAATCTTAGAGTTAGTAATAAGTACCTCAGACGCTGCTGAAAAATCAGTGATACTTAAACATGTCCTTGGAATGGGAGTCTCAGAGTCCTTAATGGTTAGAATAGGCACTGCAGAGCAGTCAGTGAAAGATATTCTTGTCTCTGAAATGAGTGTCTCAGAAACAACAATAGTTATACCAGATACTGTGGGGAATTTTATGGCAAGAACCTTAGAAACAAAGATGGGGGTATCAAACATTGCATGGAACCTAGCAGTAGGGGTACTTGTCTTGGAAAAATCAGAACTAGGTATATTTAACCATGTGGGGACATCAGTGAAAGGTCTGCCTGTCTCTGAAGTGGGTGTCTGAGAATCAACAATAGGTATACCAGATACTGTGGGAAACCTTATGGCAAAAGCCTTAGAAATAGTCAAAGGGACCTCAGACCCTGCAGGCGAATCAGAGAAAGGAAAACTTGACTTTAAAACAGGAGTTTTTGCATTAATGATAGGTATATCGAACACTACAGGAGAGTCAGAAAAAGGGGAGCATGCTTTTAAATCTAAGGCCTTATAACTAGCAAAGGATACAGCAGGTAAAGCTGGAGAGTCAGGAAAAGGGGAACCTGCTTTTAAATCTGGGGATTTATAACTAGCAGGTACTGCAGGAGAGTCAGAGAAAGGGGACTTGACTTTGAAACAGGATCCTTGGATTCAGCAATAGGGACATCAGACATTGAATCAGGAGTCTTAGACCCATCAAGGGTTACAGCACTTACTGCCGACGAAACAGTGAGAGGTGTACAGTACTTGACTTTGAAACAGGAGCAGTGGAGAATTCATCTTTTGGCTCCTTGAATGCAAGTTTAGCTTGCTGAATCAGAGAGGTAGGTGCTGACGAAGAATCAGCCATTGGTGCAAGAAGAGCATGGTTGGCAAGGATTTGCAAGTTGGAGGTGATGGAAGTGATTACAGTATCCGACGTAGTCAGGAGGGTGGAGTGCCTATCCAGGAGTTGGCCCCAGAAAGACAGCACCTTCCCTACCTCAACGGGGTCCATGTGTGGCCTGAGCATTATGTGTATGTGACAGTGCTCATCTCCGGGAAGCAGACCTGCAGGGCTGAGGTAGGGATGCCAAATAACCGATCAGAGCCCAGGGAAAGAGTCCTGTTAGAGTATCCGTAGTCGGTAAGCAGGCAAAGGGTCATGGCAGGTGGCAGTGGTGCAGAATCCAGGCGACAGGCAAAAGTTCAGGGCAGGCGGAAGGCAGTGAGGTCGGGGTCACGGTCCGGGGTCAGCAACAGGGATTCCAAATGAACAGGCTAGCCTCAGGAACAGGCTAGGCACAGCAACAGGGAAGGCTCACGAACAAGGAAGGATCAGCAAATAGAACCCAAGGTGGCAAGGAACACAGGGAAACGTATACAATGCTCAGCCCGGGGCTGGAAGTCACTGGCTGATATTTAAGTCCTTGAACAAGTGCAGCCATTAACAAAGTTCAGGAGGAGGCTTGCCAGCAACCAAGATGTCCACAGCAGCCAGGTAAAGGCAGGTTCCAGCCAAAGCCTGGACCCATTACAAAAGAATCACAATTAAATAAACCAACATTAAAATACATTACAAAAAAGCCAGTAGCCAATACATCCATTGATTGCCACTGTGGTTATCTATACATGCAACGGGGGGGGGGGGGGGGGGGAGGGGGGAGGGCACTGATAGCCAGATTGGCAATCAATTGGAACCCTTAAAAAAAAGTAGCAAATACATTCTTTTTAACAGCTCCAGGAGATGTTGCCTGTCACGGGGGACCAGAACGTTTAACATCGAAACCACCGGGATTACAAGACAGGACACAGAAATTGAATAAGCTAAAGTTTATTCTGGCAAGCCAGCAAACATACAAAATACATACAAAATACACAAATACAGTGAAACACTCACCAACTGGGGGAAAAAACTAGCCTCAACTAGGTGCAAGGCCGGCTTTAGTCGGCTTGCCCTGAGCATCTTCTTCCCCGGCTTTTCAGTGCTATTTCAGTGCTATTTTACAAAAATCACTTTTGAATATCCCACCAGCTGTGTCTCCGATCGTCTCCAAAGTTGTTCTAGTTCATAGCCCTCGGTTGCTATACTTAACATGGAGCAGGGGCTGCCGACCAATCAGGACACGGATCATGAGGCTGCAGCCAATCAGACAATGATGACTCACCCGGCTGCGCCAATCAGAGGAGGGGGTCGGCTTAAGCACTCTGGACCACCCCTTGATGATGGAGCTGATGGCAAATTTGAACTTGTCAATGGGATTCGTGCCTACGGGGCTCAGACCCGGCAACGGTTCCCTTGGCCAGCCCGATACCTCCTGCTGGGTTGGCGCCTGTGTGTCTATGGGGAATAAAGGCTCAACCCCACTGAGAGACCATCCCTGGACCTGGTAATCAGCCCTTCCCCGCTCACCATTTGTCCTGGTACTTAGCCGCTCCCAGCCTTTGTCACGACCCGGCATTTCTCTGCAGACAGCAAAGCTAAGTGAATTACTGGGTCTGCATACAGAGAAATGCTACTTATAGAAATACATTACTGGCTGGATAACTAACTGTATAGGGAACATGCTACATTCTGACATAGGGAATAAAAGTACTTTTTATACATATACAATCCCCATTCCCCAATTCATGCAGTTTCCCCCCTTCCAGGTTTTACTGTGAGGATCGCCGCTTGGCTCCACCCCTTGGATGCGTCACACGACGACAGCGGTGCACACGCAACTCAACCTCCCTGTGCATGGAGGAGCACATCTGTGGAGGCGTGCCCCCGGCGCGGTCGTGCTGCGTCCACGTCCATCATTGATGTGCCCACTCTGCTCTGCGCGTTATGAGAC